>NW_008751828.1:192364-223672 GCF_000715545.1 Opisthorchis viverrini | reverse complement strand
ACTAGCAGTTCTGAGGCACTCAACGAGCCCCCTCTTCCGCTTCCATGGATGATCTCCGAAAGTACAAAGAACATCTAAGAGATGGTCCACGCTATGCACAGCTGGTAAGTGTTAGTTGCAGTCGCGATTGTTGATTTCACAAAGGTGGAAAGGTGGCTCTTGAAGGAGGCTGGCGATGTACAAGTGTACGTGACCAACCTGCTTACGCGGACGTTGGCACCAAGGCTAGCCGTATTATTCAACTGGCGCGGAATAAATGAAAAAGAAGCCTTCGGGTCAACCAGGCTGGCCCGAGGACTTATTTGTAAGTAGTTAACTGTTATTTTATATTTAGCTAGTTGAATCGGTGTCCGGATGAAACACAATAACTATGTTCTTCGTTACAGACGCGACAAGTGAGAAGTTTCCGAACACAAATCTGCGACAAATAAAGGAAATCGTTCATCTCTGGCAGGAGAACGAACGGCAGAAAGTTCGGAAACGCCTGCAGAGAGCCACCAAGAGCGATAAATGATTTCCCCCTGTATTTTTTAAAAATTCATTCATAAAAACTTTTGTACTTGAAGGCGCTTATTGACATCCGGAAAGGTAATACGCTGAGCAATTATGTGGGGGCAGGTGGACTATCACTTAGTGTTTACGATGTTACTGAATCGTACTGGGGAAAGAGACAAATCCGTATAATGGGCTATATTTGCGCGTCTGACGACTTTAGCTAAGTGCGGAGTGGGTGCGGAAATTCCGATACTAAGTACGGATTTTCCGCACTTGGATGCGGAAAGGTCTGCACTATTTCCGCATCCGGGTACGGATTGGGTGCGGAAATTTGTTTCACTTCCGCAAAGAATCTTCAACCGGGTGCAGAAATCTCCGGAAACTGTGCGGCAGTGTCCGCACCCGGGTGCAGACATTCTGCAGAGATTTCTGCACCGGTGCTAACTGGGCTCATGAGGACAGACGCCAAAAAGAATTTGGGTATCTGAGTCTCCTCAAACTTTTCCTTCTCGCTTCACCACGATAAATTGGCACAGAAGGTATTCGGATGATCCGACGCACCTTCCCCGGTATTATGGGCATGGACTTCCAAGTACCCTATGGGGCCCATGTCAGACCGCTCCTGGAATACGCCAACCAAGTTGTCTACTCAGGACGCACGAAAGACGTCACCCTCATTGAGCGTGTCCAGCAAGCCGTTACGAAATTGGTCGCCGGCATCAAATTCATGGAATACGAAACGCGCCTCGCGATGCTTGATCTCTTTCCCCTGGAGTACCGTCGCCTCCGAGGGGACCTAATTCTTCCTTATACCCTGTTCGGAGAAAGCCTGGCAAGAAGGCTTTTTACCGTTGGCCCAACAAACACCAGGCAGGGACATGGGAAGAAGATTTTTAAGTTCAGAGCGCACACGTTCGTTAGGCGACATTTTTTCTTATTTCGTATAATAGCTGCGTGGAATGACCTCCCTCAGTCGGTTGTCCACGCTCCTTCTAGAACCCAGTTCAGAGCACTACTAGACATTTATTCGCGCGAATCCTCGTGCTGGCAAGCATACTGCCCCGTGCTGAGAACACAAAGAGCAGTGCTATACCCTTTCTTCACTTGTGCCTTTCAGGCGAACGACAGCCGCTGAACGACAAAAACAAAACTGACCCGGGAAACTTGGGCAAGAGCTTCGATCCGTGAATCCGTGAAAGAGCGTAGGCAGCTAACCTGGTGAATCAGCAGAAAACTTCGATCCTGACATGGCCTTGGAATCAACTCAACCCCGGTCCTGACCGCAGATAACCAATTTGAGGAGCCTTCTACGGGCCGAGGGAAGCCGTGCCCTTATTGGTCAGCTTGTAGGCCATTCAGAATGAAGTTCGGCATTCTCGTCCCTCCCCCTTCACCCACCTCTCGTTCAGTGCTGCACTCTTCTCTCCCCTACCCCTTCACGGATTATATTTGGACGTAATAAATTTTGTTATCATACCGTAAATAAGACATTAGTAATTCTCCTTTGCCGGCACGCAACTTTCGTCCGGCCCAAACTTTCGAAAGTTTTCGTTGCACAAATTTTGCTCGTGTTGATCGGCACGGGGCGCTCGCACACCTGGAGGCTACCAAATGTCCACCAGCCGTGGACTCATGTGGATCATCCATCACCCGATCCCCTGTGGATTGCTTCAACACTAGGTTGTCGTTCATTCTGGAGTACACAGCTTAACTTTAACCTTGGACGCACGCGCCAGTGCTAGAGCTCTTTCTTTCGAGCACATACTGGCTGTTGTGCAATACCATTCGCTCGTGGTTACCTGGGCTACCGAAAGAGCTTTGTCATCTAGTGGTTAACCAGACGAACCCACGTTCGTATGTTATATAGCCAACGGATTAACCGCTAATAACCACCGCAGATGGCTTCATGTTCACAGTCCAGGGTTCTACGTTAGGTGTTGGCTTAGGATAAGTGACAGCTGGTGGGCACTATAGATGTTTAAAGCATTCGGCAAACGGTCGAGGCGTTCTTACTTCAAGGTGATCACTGAAGTGCGACCCTTGATGTTCCGCTCACAGAAGATTTACTGGGACCGGTCGTGCGGATCAACTAAAATGGTATTCAGACACACCACCTTTCTGAGCCTCCTTCATTCCCTTTGCTTTCCGTGTCCACCAGACTTCACGGCCGGCTCGCGCGCTCACTTTTGATGTCAGCTAATTCGTGTCAAATTATTTTCGAGATCACCTGGGATATTTCGGCCTCTCATCCAGTGCTTGGTTAGCCTGGTAGCCACGTGCCGCAGGTGGAATTTCAGCGCTGTGCAAGGTGACAATCTCGTCTCAGTATGAATCTACATATGATGTAGGAGCAACTGAAAAAGCCTCTTGAAGACAATTTTGGTGAATTCGTCGAACATCTGGATCTTCCAGTCCGGTTGATTTGTACACACCTCATGCAGCCCTGAAAAACGAAGGGATAATTGACTGAACGAGCGCGTGGTCGGAATCCACAAACTTACTCCAAAACGAGCGGCACCCAGTTATTGACCCGTGACATCGGTGACTGATGGAAACGTGATCAACTCGAGTTCGTGGCCAGCATGCCGTTAGAGGACACCATGTGGCCGGATGAACTTGGCATAAAAACAGCCTGCGATCAGCACACAGCTGAAGCAATCGTTCACTATTATCCGTACAGACCGAGTCCCATCTCTGTCGAGCGCCTGATTGAGTTTCAGGTGCGCTAAGCCTGCTCACTTTTGCATTCAGATATCCGGTGACCGCAACGACATCTGAGCTTTTAGCTCGCCTCACTAGGACAAACGGGGAGAGTCGATGGTAGACCCCATGTTTAAAACGGGGTCTTGTAGGGAGTGTGGCGACTACACAGGGATCAGATTGACCCCGGTTGTAACGAGACCGTTTTTTCGCCTTATGGTGGCTCGTGCAACATCAGCTCGAGTGCAGCAAGGGGGATTCCGGTCTGGTGGGGGTTGCATTGGATGAATCTTGACACAAACGACCCACAATTGTATTATTCCTGGATTTTCAAAGCACATTCGACTAGTTTGACCTGTCTGTTTTCCTTGACACTTGCCACTCAAGGAATATTCCGGAAGTTTGTTAACACAAGCTCTCTGTATTTCTGCATTCTCATGCTTTCGAACGTGTGAGGGTATACATAGAACCCCAAAAGCTTCCGTACACAAAGCGGTGTCCATCAGGGTGTGCCTACTCTCTCCATTCCTATTTAATTTCGTGATCTATGAAATAACGAGACGATCACTGAAAGTCCTTCAACTAGCTTGTTGATCTGGAATTATGTAGACGATATCGTTCTCGTCCTCGAGGATGAGGAGAAGGCGCAGGTGTTTTTGGTTGAACTGACCGAAGTCACCACGTCTTTTGGTATGCACTTTGCACCCAAAAAGTGTAAGGTAATGCTCGTGGACATGCCGTCACTGAACACGACACTTGCAATCCAGGGAAAGGCATTCGAAGTTGTGGAGTGTTTTGCTTATCTTGGAAGTCGATTGAGTTTTGATCATAGTGTGACAAATGAGGTCCATGCGCCAATTAACAGGTCTTGGCTTGCGTTTGATAATTGGAGACCTTTGACGTGAAAGCGGTATGTCCCTGATTCTCAAGCGACGTGTATATCAGGCTACAGTGTGGACTGTTTCTTTGTATTGCTGTGAGGCTTGACCTGTTCGATCAGCGGAACTAATACGTCTTCATATGTTCGGCAATCGTTTTTTCCTAACCACACGGGTTGGTGTCAGGGAATGCGTAACAAGACAATTGGGAAGTGAGTTTTCGGTTGCGTGACTGGAACTACCATCGGAGAATGTATCCAGCACCAGAATCTGCGTTGGCTAGGCCATGTATTGCTTATGCCGAACCATGGTTTGCCGAGGAGAATACTGTTTTCTGTGCCCAATTCAGAGTCAGTCATTCAGATGTCATGCTGTCGATGATGATGATGATGATGATCTTCATTGCGCCTGGTCGGAAGCGCTGCTAATCGATGTCACTGTTGTTGTTGTCAGTTTCTCCCCGGGTACCCTGAAAAAGTATCTGGAGATGTAGGCACCTCGGAATGACTGTAGCAAGCTGGCACTTTTACTCTTTTCTTCACAATTAGGCTTTCAAATAAATTATATGTGTACGACAGCGAAGCGTCAGTGCTGGACACTAAATACGTCGATGATGATGATCGATATTGTGTAAAACCCTGAGCGGTCTCGGCGCTGAATGCTGAAAATCAATTGGAGAAATCGTCTTGTTGGACGAATCTAATTCGTGTCCATTAACTCTGAAACCCGCTGCGCAAAAATAGCATTTGTCTAACAATGATATTTGACCTTAAAAACACCTATGACAGCAAGTTTAAATTAGCAATAGCTATGGGCTGTCTCGTAACCATTAGCATTGACAGCTATGTTATTACTGATCTTGTTAATGAGGAGTAAACGTTTGCTTTTTGGGATGCGGTGTTAATTCATCTACTTTATTGACTATATAGACTTCTTTCGCTGTTTTCATTCCGCGGACAACCATATCAACCATCTATTTCAATTTACTTTAGCCTGGCGTTACTTTTGGTGTTTCCTCGGGCAATTATGTTCATGTTCGTGCGTCCAAATGTTACCAGATGTGCGATTTTTCGTTGCGTAGCTCTGGCCAATCGTAGAACACTGACACACAGACATTCGATTTTTGCGAATAGCAAGACTGTCACTCCTACCTTGGTTGGCAGATCATTCTCTGTAGCGAATCCTTCTTTATCAGTCGATGAAGTGGAACATGTCCGGGGACCAGCAACCAAGAAGAAGTTCCAGGCAGAGACTCAAAAGTTGTTGGATATAGTTGCGAAATCGCTTTACTCCGAGAAGGAGGTAAGTTCTTTATTGAACCTGAGTATCCAGTTGTCATGTGATATTTTACCCCGGAGGAACTGTAGATTTAGAATACTTTGGTGTTCCTGACATTTTCGATGAAATGCCTATAGAAAGTAGCGAATATACACTCATCTGCAAACTAATTTGGTTCTTTCGAGAGACTCACCTGGAACCCAGCTGAATCTCTCGTTTATGATATTCTCAGAACCAAATTAGTTTGCAGATGAGTCCATATTCGCTAATTTCGTGCAATTTGGTTTCAAGTAGAACATAAGGTTGACGGAAACCCGGGGACTGCGCCTACCAGATGAGCCCCAAGAAGGGCGAAACCGGTCGTGGGCTGTCGATGGATTTTCAGCAACCTTATGAGTAGTACATTACAAAAATATGCCTATAGAAAGTCTTCCTGATATTCGTTAATACAACACTGCCCGTCGCGGGTAAACAGCTTTGATGCACTCCAAGGGGTCATCTCAATCGTCATCTCGCGGTTCGTGCATCACAGTAATGGGTTTTAAGATGTTTCGTGAGAGATAGGATTTCCCGTTTCATCTGGACTGTGTCCCGGACGTATTTATGATTGCACATCGTATCGCAGTAGTGAGCACTTGTCATTTAGTTCACTGAGGATCGGCCCCTTTTTCTGTAGCAAAATTTGAATAAGGACTGGATAAGAATAACTTATCACGAATCTCAGCAAAAATATCGTAATTATTTGGAACTGGGTAGTCATTACACCATTGTGCATTTTACTGTATCTCATTCTTCTCTTCTGCTGTCTCCGATTGGCATTGCTACTACGAAATATCTCAGCACATGATGTCTGCATATCCGAGGCTACATTTGTCGACTCGGTCAAGCCCAGTTCGGTCATGAAAAATTCACCGATTTGACGGGATAGTGTATTGGCTGTGCTGGCCAGAACGATGTTCAGGAACAGTTCGTAGGAATCGAATCGGTTATTCTAATCGCCACATGGTGTCATCTGTCCTGAGTGATTTTTCGTTCAAAGGCGTGGCTACAAGATATTTTCCTGGGTGGAATTATTCCTTTTTAGAAACTTTTTCCGGAGGAGGAACACTATTCGTGACCAAAAATCTGTAATGCATTGAGGCCTGTGGGATACAATGCAACAAGAGATGGTGCTTGAATAGAGTCTGGTAGGATTCTGGGTTGCCAACCTATAACCTGCTTTTCGCACTACATGAGTCGTATATTCAGTGAGCTCTTGTTCCGCCATTCTGCATGCACATATTTGTCCGCTTCAACCAATTGTCCGACGGAGATCTAATTTCATATAGAACACATCACTGCTTTATGTACTGCGGTGCTAGTGCTTGGAGGAATGAGGGAACAAGATTTTGAGTCCATACACATCTTTTCCAGCTTTATTGAGATTGTCTCAACTTTCAGCTGGGTTGACTAGAGCGAATTGAATGCGAACATACACACTCGTTGACTCATTTACTGCCTCTGCGACTCCTGTCTGGTTGACAGCATCTCATTTTCGTAATACTATTTTGGACCTGTCCACAGTGTCAGTGTGTTACCAAAATAGCATTCACTTTTGGCAGCCCTCTCACTGCTGCTCTAGATAGATTCCTGGCTTTTTCGTCGTCTGAAACTAAGGACCACTTCAGTATAGCACTTTTGAATCCGGTCAACTCAGAACGCGACCAAATCAGGTTCATTGTATAGTTCTGAGTACAGCTCACCGACGCAACATGACATTAAACACATCCGATTCTCAGTCCCATTTTTTAACTGTGAGGCGTCCATATTTACAATACATATCGTCCAAAGCATTTATTCAGAGTTTATGGCAATGGGTCCTGTTACTTGCTGGGAGTTCAGAACGCCATTGACAACACTGCTGAGATTGACTCGGAATTCGAAATACTCACGCACCCAAACAACGGTGCAGTATTCTCACTCGTGACTAAAATTTACCGATGGGTTATGGTTTCGATGTAGGCGACCCACTAGTTCATTTGAGTCAGGTAAAGCATGCGTGAATCTTCGTCTATGGATTAACCATATGACTCGCCGCAACGAAATTTATATCACCTAAAAGACTGCCAAACAAATCTCTGGTCAATTTTTCTGGGAAGGACGCCGTACATCAAAGGATTTATCACAAATACCGGAATACATTACGAAGCAGAAGCTAGGCAGCTGATAACCAGAATTTCAAGTGGTCCTCTTAGTATGCATTTGGGGGCCAGGGATATGGAGCGATCATTACGTGATTTTCCTATTTCGAAATGCGTGAATATGCGGAAGCTCTTCTAGTGGACTATGGTTCACAGGAAGCACAGTCAGGCGAGCTCTTAATTTTTTCATGGGACCGTAATCGACAGAAAGTGATATTCAGCGATAAAAATCGTGCTATCTGGATGGCGTAGATGTCTTTGATTTAAATACGAGATGCATAGTAGCGGAAATCCCAAAAGGAGGGAGTAGTCTGATAATGTGCTGTCCCGTTTCTTTCCCAAGTGTGCATTTTGTCGCTAAACTAGACGGAGAGAGTCACAGCTGATCCTCACCTCGGGACATTTTTGAAGATAAGACAGAAAAATCGTGGATAAACATGGCAACGTCTGACTTGATGTGACCATTGTCTCTGTCCCTTATTGCCGAATTATCCCCCACATAGTTACAGGCAGACCTATTCGAAAACTTGTGGGGATTTAATGATAGGGTTTTGTGCACACCTGCAACATGATTTCTGGTATCAGTGCGGGACTTAAAACTTTGAACATGAATATAATGTGGAGCGAAATTTCTGCGTACTTTATTAAGAATCATTTAAAAATTAAATCTTTATTAGCGAGGTGCACTCATTTCGGCGTTAAGTTGAGACTAACCTTAATAATGTTTCAAACTGTCTGAACATGCAACCTGATGCTTCAGCAGTTTGGTGCGCACGAGAGCAAAACTGCTCACAAGTTTGGATGAATGGCACCTATTAAACCGGGACGGTGCTTGATAATCTTTCATGCACTTCAGCATTTCCAGCAAAGTTTCCTAAAAAGTCCAAGATTATGCACTGGAAGTTCAAAATGCTGCATAGACGAGGTGGATTGGCTCGCAGCTCATGGTATACCCTCAGTCTCTAATTGTGGACCACCTATGCTTGCATCGGTCAAGGTGGCCCGCTTGGTACATCACTATTCTTAATGAGACGGCACTGACGGACGAAGCACATAGGCTGCTGTCGATAAGCTACACGAATCCCTTACCTCAAACATGTCTCATTACGATTGACTGAATAGCTGTGGGTTACTGTGGCGTAATCCCGTCCCTGGTCGAGGTCCTCAAGTTTCTTCGAGTTCGCTTAGGTGTGAGGGAGTATGTTGCACGAAACCATGGTGAAGTCACTATTCTTGGCTGCCCGGATTTGTAACGGTAACTGAATCCTCAGGGTAGGCGGATTTTATTTAACCTTGAGTTAAGTAGCACGAAGTCCGAGTATACCCTGAGAGTGTGAACCCTCTTTAAATCTACACCGAGCGGGCATTGGGAATAGACAGCTTTTCTTTCGAAGAATTACCTTTCACTTCGTAAAACGAAAAAAACGCCTCAGTCTAACCCACAATTCACTCTAGAATTATGACTGGTTTGAGCTCCCTAACATTGGATTATTTCGATTATTTCGTAACACCAGTCATCGTTTTTGTCGGATGGACCGTGTGGTTTGTTACATGAAAATAACGTATCTTTCACTCAGCCTTGATGTATGGGGGCGTTCAGCTGTAGCACCCTTCTGGTGCCTAGCTGCCATGCCATCCGAAGGAAGCATGAGGGCTGAGATACTGCCAGGTTGCCCAAACCTAGACAGGGGAAGTCGAGTGGCGGAGGTCGGATTCGAACCACGGACCTTCCGGTCAGTAAATTTGCGCTCTAACCACTTGGGCCATCTCGCCCCCGCCCTTGATATATGCACAGAGATTAGGGATGATATTGTGGGTACCAGCGTCATGTTTCGCATCTGGTATGGTTATCGCAGGTTGAAGTCACCTGTCTTTTGTCGGAAATGTGTTGCTACCCATTTCTCTTTCTTGTAGATGGGCTTAGGTTGTGAGTGATTTCTTCATCTTTGTGTATCGCAGCTGTAGAGGAAAGTTCACCGGTGCACCATTGGTTCACAAGGTGACGGAAGCACTCGAGGGACCACCGAGTGTTTGGACCACTCATCAGACAACGGACAACATATCCTGGGGGCACAGAAATTCCGTTTCTGAAGTGAAGGGAACACCCCCGGTATTCGTGAATTCTGATGCGACCTTGATAATGACACCACGTTCTTCATTCGGTACCCATGCCGCGAGGTCATCTCGTCATTTACAGTGCACTGGTGAAGCGAGCTTCAGCACGTGAGATCGTGCTGATGCTGTCAGTATGGGTACCTATAGCGCGGTACTTAGTCACCACAGCAACAGGGCTGAGAGTGAATCATGCAACAGGTGCCCCCCAAAACGTGACGAAAAGGTCGCATTATTGTGCGAGATTCGTAAATTTTGCGGCATTTCGGACGGTGCAAAGTAGTGCGTAACGTTTCCTAAAGTGTTAAAGAATTGAATCAAGTAGTAGTGTCCGCTTCAGCCATCAAGGATTGTCGACTGAAACCTGTGGCCACCCTCGATGTTGTTTGTGTTCACTAATCCTATTGAACGGAACGGCTGCAGTGCTTTTCCTCGCCCGAGCAAATAAGCAGATCTGCGGAGATAACTCGCTGAAGAGGCGTGCTGTCCTGCGTGGTATTCTTTTGAAGGTGGATTATGTCGTAAAAATCAGAATTATCGAAGTTAGTTCTTCACAGGGCTTCTGTTCAAGGTGGTCCTCCAACTCAAGGTCTCAGAAAGGGCAGAAATATTGTTTTGTTGTGCGAACTCTCCTTACCCAGAGGTTATTCTCAGTACTAGCTGGTGACCCTCGCCAGCCCGACGGAATATTCATTCCCTTCTTTTTGCCACATTGTCGCTGACCACTTCCCGTGTTCTCACGTTATTGTTTTTCCCTTAGTTTGTTGAGCTACATTTTTCGGGCTGTAAACGAACGGTAACCTTGAATTACATGCGCACTCTTGTTTTTGGTTAATTTGCCCCCCATATGAGACGTACTCGGGAAATAACTATCTCATACAATCTTGCGGGTCATTCGATATAATCACTCTTGATAACAATCAGCACTACGTGATATCCTTCGTCGGTGAAAGGGGAAAGACGACCCAAGTAGTTACAGCGCGAATTTACTGAGTGGAAGGTCCGTATTCGAACCCGGATCTCCGCCTCTGACTTCCTAGGCTTGGGCGACCTGGCAGCCCTCGTGCAACCTTCGGGTGGCATGACAGTTAGGCACCGAAAGGGTGCTACAGCTAAACTATTTTTATTTTTTCTTCGGTGAAGGTGTCGTGTAAATGTCGAAGTTGATTGTAATGACCTCAAAAGAAGGACTCTATTTAGTTTAAATCCCATAGGAGATAAAAAGAGGTCAAAATGCACACTCTCCTCTTTTTGTTTGGGAGATCGCAGTGCGATGCGAATTTGCTGCTATAAGCTCAGAATCTTGACTTTGGTGTTGTTTCACGTGAATTTCCTTGTGGCTTTTCAATACACAAGGATATCAGTGAGTTTGAGCTCCCTGTGGCTCTCCTTTCATCTTGCTTACATCTGATTTGTGCATTGTTGTGAATCTTTCATATGTTTTCTAGTGTGGATATCTCCCCAGAACCTCTCAATATGCCAGTAGTCTGATGCACATTACTGTGATTCCTGAGGAGAAATTTTAATTGGCCTTTTGGAAGGGCCTGTCTTGGGGTGATTTTTTTTTAGTTGTTTTATGATTTCTCTTAACCCTATGAGACCAGTCAGCCCATTTCCTGACATAGTGTCTGATGCAAAACATAAGGGTTAGGATAACTTTTCTTTATCACACTGGTTTAGAGACAAGCAACCAAGGTGTGAAGCTAACTAACGACTTTCTTTGTCTTGATCTTCGCACTATCCCAAGCTCATTCGATGCAAAGCACACTTTCCCTGGAATAGATTTAGTTTAGAAAGGTATGCCCTGATTTCTATCTTTTGAGTGTTTTTGTTATTCACGTATTTAGGTGTTCATCCGTGAACTTATTTCCAACGCGAGTGATGCGATTGAACGCCTTCGTTTTCAACGCACTACTGCTGAGTCAACTTCGGACGACAGCCCAATGGAAATTCACGTGAAGACCGATGAAAGGAAACACCTGCTGGTCATCCAAGATACGGGAGTTGGCATGTCCAGGGAGGAAATGGAGCTCAATCTCGGCACGATTGCTCGCTCGGGGAGCCGTGAATTCCTTTCCAGCTTGGAGAAACAGAATCAGGGAGCCAGCAATACCGATATTATTGGTCAATTCGGTGTGGGATTTTATGCCACCTTTATGGTTGCTGATAAGGTATGACGTTTAGCACAGCTGTCGGTTTCACCGCTCGTTGACTGTTTTCCTTATTCTCTATTGACGTTTAATTCCACCCAGTGCTAGTTTTAGACTTGTAAATTCTCTATCGTTCGTCGCCCACGAACTGACCGGTATTTAGGCAATCCTACCAGTGCAGTTATGATTGCTTCAGACTGTAATCAGTGGCTACAGTAGTGTGTTCAGTGACTTCTGACATAAGTGTTGTTACTCCCTCGTAGTTTTTTTTCAACGTTTTCCTACTACTTATTTTTATGAGGACTTTGCTACCTGTTAGCAATGCTACAGACTGCTTTCTTTCATCAGTTCGTTTCCTGCCACACACACCGTCTGACTCGGTGGAAGCACAGGACTGTTACACCAACAGAACAAACTAGCTTTGCTTTAGTGACTGCGGTCTGGGTGGAATGCGGATTGGGCTTAGGAGGCATCCGGCTTGACCCAGTGAGTCATAACGGAATGGTAACTCTGAGCAACCAGCCGGATCGAATGCTTCATCTGTCCGTCGTTGCTCCAATCCTTGGTACACGGAAACCAGGACACTTTTTCGGAAGCCTCTTAAGTGCCCCGAAAATACACGATAATGCCAGAAGCCTCTCGCATTTCAAACCATGCTGAGAACAAAGCGCACCAGAGACGTCCAACACCAACCAATTGTTTTCCGAACTCTCTTTGAGTGGTTTCGGTCGATTTCGTGCTGTTACCCGTGTAACAGTGTATACCACTGATGAAGCATGCGAGTAGCGTCTGGACTGATGTACAGAGACATAGGTAGAGGGTCAACGTGAACAAATAGCAAAACACTTGTTCGGAAACGAAAGATGTAACAGCTTGATCAGATTAGAGTGAGTGGCTTTTATGTGCAGTTCAACTGCATGACCAGTTAACTGATAAGAGTGAAATGGGAATACAAAAACAAGGAGCTAAATGCATATCTCAAACTGTCCGAGCTGACAGATTGTACCAGTTTCTTTAGCAGCGTACTTGGTGACACAGTAATCTAGCATAAAGCGGTGTAGTGCGCAATGTCATGTTCACCAAGTTTTGCATGTTTTCCGCGCCCATCAACTCAGAGTAATGGACTGGTTAAAATGCATCAGCCAAGTCAACTCACTCACTTTTTGAATTGTCTTACATACGTGCCTGTGTGCAAGGTTAGCTTAACGGTATCCTGGGTTCAGTTGCGCGGATATAGTCTTCGAAAATTCCCAGCTATATGAATTTGTTCTTTTGCCTTAGAATCTCAGAATTTACGATCGGCACGCACGCTGAGTTGGGCTTGGAGTCTGGTAATTCGTCCCCCTGAATTGCGTTAGAGGCCAGCGGGAATATTTGTCCGAAATTCAAACATTGCCACTATTCTGTAAGGTATCCAGCGCTTGTGCGTACCTGGTCATAGGAGGAACGCCCTTCGGGGACTTGGTTGGTGCATTTAAACCAGTCTTTTACTCTACGCTAGACGGACACGGAAAGATGTACAAAACCAGATGAACATAGTGACATTGTGCACTACGCCACCGCTCTACGCTAGATTACAAGGTGCCAATAATTGCGCTGCCCAGAAAACTGGGACAGTCAGTCAGCTCTGACTATTTGAGATATGCACTTAGCTGTTCATGTGATGGAATACTGATACATCAGGTGCATTCTTTGGCAATTGATTAGTCGACTGCCGAGCATGGCAGCTGACTTGCTGATGTTTCGTCACTGTTCTAGAAGACATCTTCAGTGCACTGTTGGGTTGATAGTGGCTCTCCCAGCGTTTGTTCTTATGTGGTTTGAAAAGAACAGCTTCGAGCTGTAACCTGATTGGCTGTTGACAATCATCGCACTTGGATTACGATTGGTCCGATCGTAATATGTGTTGCGCTGTGATCTGCGTTCGATTGCGTTCGATTGCCACATTACGTGATGTAGTGTTACCAAGGCACTTAGCTCATTGTTTTTATAATCCCTGTTCACTTTTATCAGCTCACTGCCATGCAATTTAACTGCAGATAAAAGCCAATCGCTGAAATATGATCAAGCTGTTACTTCTTTCGTTTCCGACCTAATGTTTTGCCATTTGTTCACGTCACCTCTATTTCAATGTCTACCTACCAGACCGTACACTACTCGCATTATCAGTAGTGCAACCATCATTCGCGGACACGTGGCAGCCAAATTGACCTTGTTTTTGCCATCTATTACATTCTGTCTAAACGACTAAACACATTGTAAAACCCTTGAATCCAGTTCTGGCCATTTCTGTCCCTTTTTGTCCTCAGTGTCTAATAGAGCTGTCGGCGATTTCCAAGTTCCCCCAGGCGTAGTACACAGTGGTTGGGTACAGAATCTACGAGGCTGCATGGTAGGGAAGAAACAATTGCCTAACCTTCCAGGTCTGAAGTGTTTGGCCGTCGGACACTTGCCTTCTGCAGTGTATCAAATAAGTGGTGTGCTTTACTCACTGTTATCCCTTCATATTATAAGTGTGTGCGATCGGAAGTGATTGTTTGAGCTAGAGTATACAAGTTTACTGTGGGCCCACACTATAATCTTCCACTGCTGGGATAAAACTAAGTTTGTGCCACGCTAGTAATGCTCGTGATCCGTTTGGCCCTCGGCGCGTATGAGGGCATCAACGCACATGTACGGCAAAACCGAACGCATATGTTGGTTTCGAAGTTAGATTGTCGTGTACCTTGTGGTTGAAAGTGCGGTTTGTTCTAGGACCGAGTAATCAGAGCATTGTCTCTGAATACTGAAAGCTAGTTCATCGAATGCTGCTTTGATAATGCTAAAGCTGGTGTAGAATTCGCTGGATTCTGTGTCTATTCGCAGTTAAACACCACTCAAACTTTTCCGTGGAAACTTCACTGATGCACTGCTCCCTACGCCCAATTCACTGTCCATTCACGTTGCACTTTTTCAGTGTCCAGGTGATCGCTGCTCAACTAGGGTTTGAATGTATGTGGAAATTACGCTATTCACCTACGGCAACGTCTTGTTGTACAGTTTACAACCGACCACCAATACAAAGAGACCTGTACAGCTATCTCATTTTGTGGCACCTGATGAAAATACAGCGTTTACGCTAGGCATAATTGTTGCTGTTTTTCGCGATCCACATGAGTAAACTGCACTCAACTTGTGTTCAGCTGTAGCACTCTTCCGGTGCCTAACTGTCAAGTCACCAGCAGGAAGCACGAGGGCTGGGACACTGCCGCGTTGTCTAAGCCTAGACAGCGTAAGTGGAGAATCAGAGGTCGCGTTGGAACCACGGACCTTCCGGTCAGTGAATTCGCGCTCTAATCACTGAGCCACCTCACCCCCTCAACTTGTGTAAGTATCAAACGAATGTGAACCGAGTTGGAGTTGCTCATAGCAAAAGGGCGATTTCAGTAATTTAGTCAATTCCATATATCTTTCAGGTGTGCTCTACATGACAGTATTCAAACGGTCCTTGTGCGCCAGTGGTAGCCTTTTGTAGCGTAAGTGCACGTAGTAGATGTGCAGACGGCTGCCGATACGCCTTCATCGCAGAATGACGGTTACTCTTACTCCGGTCTACACTAGACATTCCTTTTGAGTACCTTACTCGCTACCAGATGGATAGGTGGTGATCAGATTTAGGTAGAATCAAGCAGTGTTTCACGGGGAATCATCGATTGCTTTCGATCAGAAAACGCAAATTGATTTTGGTTTTCATCAAGAAAATCCGGAAGACTCGTGCATATAAGGTAAGGTGATTGATGTTACATTGTTCTGGGTGGCTTATTTAGGCTTGGTGTTGCAAACATCCCTAGACTTCAGAGCCCTTCAGCTGCTAGCATGGCACTGGGGAATTCGAAGCCATGCTGCTATCTGATGTATCGGCACTATAGTCATATCGCCGTAACAATTCGCTTTGTTTTTCCGTGACGAATCCCAGTTTATATCTGTACATCTCACTTGTTTTTAATTATGAGTGCATTCCCAGTTATCAGTGATTCATCCATGCTTTCCTCCTCGTAACAATCTCTAACTCTATTTTATAGGTGGAGGTATACTCACGTCCCAATTCACAGGATGGTCAAGAGACGGTTGGTCATCGTTGGTCGTCTACCGGCCACGATGGTGAATTTGAACTTCATGAAGCTGAGAATGTCAGCCCGGGGACTAAAATCATCATGCATCTGAAGGATTCTGCCTTGGAATTCTCGCGCGAAGACGTTGTAGAGGGGATATTGAAGAAGTATAGTAACTTCGTTGGTGCACCAATCTATCTGAATGGTCGGCGCGTGAATGCAATCGAACCAATATGGCTGAAAGATCCGTCACAGGTAGGAAGTGTTTTGTGGCAAATTACTCATCAGCCGACATGGAGTCGTTTTCTGTTATCCGGTATTCCAGTTATCCAATCCACCAGCAAATTTTTACAAGTGCAGATCTAACTACGACTTGGCGTTGAACCGAACAAATCTAACTCATGAATATTTGAATTCTTCGTCAAGCGGCTGATATAGCTGATATTCAGCATTGGCCGCGTAATTCATGTAAATTGAGGCGTTAGCCCTGACATAAACTCTGCAAAATAGACAATAAAGAGGTATCCGGATTTATGTGCCACATTATTGATAAGGTTGCTGAAAACTCTTCGTTTCAGTTGAGTCTCTAGTCAGAACCAAATTTGTCTGCAAGGGTATTTTTCCCTGACATAAACTCTGCAAAATAGACAATAAAGAGGTATCCGGATTTATGTGCCACATTATTGATAAGGTTGCTGAAAACTCTTCGTTTCAGTTGAGTCTCTAGTCAGAACCAAATTTGTCTGCAAATGAGGGTATTTTTGATAGCCATCCGGGTTAATTATCGAATTTTCCCATAAATCTGAAGATGCATTCTTTAGCATCTCGCATGCGATGGGGACCCTGCCATCCTGTTTAGCACATCCGGTGGAGGGCACTGTTACAAACATTATTCAGGATTGTTGCATGGACCGTTCTGTGCTCCCTGATCTTCCTTTCTCTGCTTCGTCAAACTTTCTACATGGGTATTCAATCATGTGGCCATGCATAACGACATTAATTAACATAACGGTTTCCGGAGAATTTTCAGACACCCGTTCTTCGTAAGGAACTATGGAACAGGTTACGCTCCTATCGCACCTTTTCCCCTGAGACGCTTTGTAGCACATTAATAATCAATCATTTGCGCTTGTTAGGCTCACCACAGACTTATTTCCTGACGTTTCGCCCCTGAAGTCGCATAAATTCTTTTTTCACTCGACTTATCGTACCATCATCCCAGGTTACCGAGGAAGAACATAACTCGTTCTATCAGTATTTGTCCGGGAATACCTACGATTCTCCGCGATACACGTTGATGTATAAAACCGATGCGCCAATCAATTTGCGCGTATTGTTATACGTTCCAAACTGGAAACCAAGCATATTCGATGTGGCCCGTGAATCAGACAATGGTGTCGCTTTGTATTCTCGCAAGGTGGGTTCTATTTCCGTCCATGCGTTTGCTACGACTGTTCTGTAGTTGTAGGCTTCAAAACAGTGGTCGATCGTTGTGCGATGTGGTACATTTTTTTAGTGATATGAGATTGCCACTAATACGAAAACAGTGGTGGTGGGGTGAGGCCTTCATACCTATGTTGTTATACGGTTCTCCCTCTTCTCTTGAGACCGATGAGCAAGCTTCGATTACGTTCACCGTTTCATTAAACTTTATCACCCTTTCCAGGTACTCATCATGAACCGCACCGCTACTTTACTTCCCAAGTGGCTCCGATTCTTCAAGGGAGTGGTTGACAGCGAAGATGTACCGTTGAATTTGAGCAGAGAACTGCTGCAAGATAGCGCTTTGATAAACAGAATAAAGCGTCTCCTAACCGCACGCGTCCTACGGTTTTTCTCGGTTAGTATTTTACTCTTTTTTGGTGTCCATGTTCTTTAGGAGGCTTTTTCATCGGTTTCCTTAGGTGTTATGGTTCGTTGTTTTCATCATTTTATTTTTTATCTCGTAGTACCATTTGGTTGGGTGCATCACTTTTCCGAAGACGACCAGGTGCGTTGAAGCATTAGCAGTTCTTGGGCTTCCGTAGAAAATTCTGGACGTCTTGATTACTCACGGGTATTTCCACGCTATTCGTGTTGAATAATCGCGTTTGGCGTTGCCACACGACTACTCCTGATCGTGCCAACCTTTTGGCGTTGTCTTTCTTCCTAGTGTATTTGCACTAGTCTCTCGCCCAAGGCTGCAAATGTGGTGGAATTTCACTAGAATAAACTCACTTGAGATTATTTTTGCATACGCAATGTATACATAATGTAAACTTCGATAACTTATCCTCAGGATGTTTGTGGTGACTGATTCATATTCCTTATCTAGCCTATTCCAACCTATCTCACTATGACAGACACTGTTGTCGTTGAGATGTTCAGCTGGCTTCATCCCGCGGGCTGTCGTCACAGCTTGCTGCTGTTGATCGTACTTCTGGTGGAGCCCAATTCTGAACTCTGTACGACATGTAGATGGGTTTTCTTATGCCGGTAGACTGACCGAAATTTGAATCTCCTGCAGTATCTGTTGTGGAGCTGCGGAGTATCGCGTTCAGCTGCAACACCCGATGCCTAGCTCCGTGCCACGCGAACGAAGCACGAGGGCCGGAATACTGCCAGGCTGCCCAATCCCAGACAGGGGAAGTTGAGAGAGAGTATCCTGTGGAGCGTTATCAGTCCGTTTATGGATAGCGATGTATTGTCACGTGAATGGCGCATTTTTCATTCAATACCTGGCCAAAGACACTTTTATCTGACGTGTACTTGATTGAGTGAATATTTAACAAGACACGCCTCACTCGTCTCCTGTCCCCGTACGTTCGAAGCTCACTGGAACGGTACACTTAGTAGAATCATGCTGACCAAAGTACAATCGCTAATAGTTCCCCAGCACACTAGTTCTGCCACAGCCGATTCGCTTGTACTCAGTGTCACTAGTAATACACTTCCAAGGAATGCGTTCAACCCAGGTACCTTGGCTTTTGCTGTACTCTCTTTTAGTTAGTTCAGTGGATTTGACCATATGCACATGTTTGTTCCCTTTATTCACCAAGAAGCTTCTGTGACCCTTTCACGCTGGACGCTTATACTTCTAAATTGTGAGCTTTGAAGCACAATAAATCTTATCCATCAAATAATTAATCGACAGCCGCGACCAGCGTTACTGTGGGCTTCATTTTTTGTTTCAGGTCAGATCTCAGTAATATACTTAAGAAATATGGCTGAAACGTTACCGGACGCGGAGTCCATATTCGCTGACTCCCCGAGCAAGTGTCGAATCCTGATATCAAGACATTCACAACCTCCATCAGTGAGGCTTGAGTGTCCCAACCGTATGGGTACTTTCATACGCTACTTTCCCAAGGAGTTACAGGCTGTCCTCGGGAGCACGTCTCAGGTTTTAAATATCTGATGCCATTTATTTACAACGTATGAGAAATTTGGCTGGAGCATTCAGTGACTCCTTTCAATGGCTGTTTTACCACTCTTGGGGGGTTGGGTAATACGGCTTTCCCTTGCGGTACCACAATAGGCTCTGTTTTGCTTTAGACCTTGTCGATTTGTTATTTAGTTGTCATTCGCTTTCAGCTTGGTTTGGGTCGATCAGATGAAGCGCAGGACGGATGTATTTTTTCGTGCTTCAAGGTCCTCAGTTTGGAGGTAATAGTTGCCTGGCACAACGTCACAGAATCCCTACAGTACTGTGTGTTGTCTGGCATTACTCTGGCTGTGGGAAATTGTTAGGACGTGGCATCGACATCGGGACGTCTACATACTCTGTCCTAAATTGTACAGTTCACTGTCAGAAACATTACGGTGGAATACTTGATGATTTCATTTCCGTTAGAACAGAAGTTGGGTTAATGGTATTGTTAAAACCTTTCGGTGCGTGTTTATCAAAGAATGGTATCCTATTTGCAACGTGTCAACTGTAGGCTAAGAAGCAACATCCGAGCAATGCAGAGAAGTGTGGACATGGTTTTGCATGTAAACGGACGAAGTGGTTTGACATCTGGGGCTGGGTGATCAAGACACGTGTGTGCATGCGTACAAGTAGTTAGTGCCAACTGTGGATCTGGAGTGAGAGACAGATAGACAAATACTGTGTGGTGTCCCATGCCTATCCGCTCTGACAGATGGGTGATATATCCGGGCCTCCCGACTAAGTCGCCGCGTTTGTTGTGTGGTTGACTAGTAAAGCTACCTTTAGGAGCCGTTCTCTGCGGCCGTGGAAACCGAGTTTCAGTATGGTAGCCTGTCGAAATTCACTTGATGATGAATCAACGATGTAGGAACAAAACTGCTGAATCATGCTCCTTTTTATCTGGTTGTTTTTGGTGGAGTTTCAGATATTTTAAGCACTCTTGTTTCTAAATGTGGCACAGATATGTTGGCAATAATTGGGGATATAGATGAACTCATGGTCACTCTCCCCGTTTGTTGGTAGAAGCGAAAAATATGCACCCAATGTAATGTTTACTAGCCTCTGATATTCCTCAACTGTTGAGGGAGAACGATCAGGTAACGAGTTTTCTGCGAATAACACACTATCTGACGCTGTTTGTAAATAAATCACGTCAGAGCGCACAAAACGTTGATCTGAATAAACATGTGTTGTTCAGTTTGATGATAGGATATCCAGAGTTTTTAGTTCTGTGCACTGAGAAGGTAGGTTAAGAGTTTCGCTAGTACGAACCTTGGAGACCGTCTTTAGTCTACGATGAGCCTCAGAGGCACACTAGTTTAATATCTTTTCTAAATCGTAAAAACGTAAATCCTAAAAAGCCTTTGGGCACAGCGGAAGCCAAAGTGACTCACCTATTTTCCCTTTACTTTTCCAGAGAAAATCCGCAGATGTGTTGTTATTCATTATTACAGTATTTCTGTTTGTGAAAGGGCATCAAAGACATAGGGTACCATTCATATGTTCAGCCTTACGATCGTCGCTGACTGTTGTTACCATGACTCGGTTCCCTATATCCGGTCTGTTAACTTTTGACTTGACTTTTCATATAGGTGTGCTTTCAAGGCTGCTTGTTCTTCGAATAGTAGTTTACCTACATGTGATCTTCGGCTTTTAATAACACTTTCAATCTGAAGACCAGCTTTGTTGACAACTTCTGGCGTTAATAAGTTTATCTTATCCTCAATTACCGGCATGACGTCAATCGGCTTCAGCAGTTCTGGGTTTAAATTGAAACTCAGACTTCTACCGAGCAGCTTAATTTCACTATCTAACAAGTTCATGACTTGTCTGCTGATACGATAGCGTAAAATGGTAGACAGACTTCTGTGGAGCTTTATAGAACTCTCAGACTTCCTCTGTTGTCCGGATTTCACTTCGTTTTTATTTTTGGAAAATTGTGCTGATCCGGGTGCGATATACCGATTATAAGTCGTTCCCCTGTTGCACATCTTGGGGTTGTGGTTTCTTTCGGGCTGCTTGCAAATATATTTTCAGTAGTCTATACTCCGCCTGAGGAATATGCGTCCAATCATTACAGCAGCTCGTTTAGAACTTCAGTTATTTGGGCAGATCCGCGTAAACTGCGTTGTCAGCGTTAGTTCAATGAACATGTTCATGTTGCGCGCGATGAGCGCTAAAACAAAGCAACAATAGGCAATACTAAGTTGACAGTCTGTCGAAATATTGGGAACTCGGGTGCGTTTATCGATGATTGATTTGTCCGTCAAGCTTGTTTGTAAGTTAGGTAAGTTCTCTTAGGAGTGTATGTTATGTGTCACCTCAAAAATGTTTGATCAGACCACATTGATAGGCTGGGTTGTTGCGTGCAAACCCTTTATGATTTTGAACAATCATGTTTCTGTTTAACCTATTATTTGCGTGGGAAATAGATAACGAGTGACCTACACTACCGGTTGAGGGCTAGAATCCCGTTGAATAACTCAAATTATTTGACAACACAAACTGTCGGCGTGTAATGAGTGGGACCATCACAATCGGATATCCAGTTGAACATCTTGGACGAGTCAGGCTTTATCAGGTGATTGGTGATTCAATGGTAGGGCGTTCACAACTCCCAGTTGTTTATCCTGGGATTGATGCGATTGTTGCGCTTCCTGTCGTCCCCAGCATCACATGATCGCTAATCAAACCTAGTCACCTATCGCGTTTGTTTTCGTCCACTTACATTAGTTGTTTCAGAGTAATTGGCGTGCAGTACATCATGCGCTCTGGGAATTGAACAAAGCTTTCATTTTGACCAAAGTTTTGTGCTTTATGGTACTGGTAATGTCATTAGGAAGGCATCAAAAACAATGTTTTCCGGCTTTCGTCCGCAGGCCAATACATTAAACTAGTGAAAATTTAACCGATAAAGTTACAAGGCCAGCCATGATTCGTCCAACACGGTAGGCATGTAGTATGGACAGCCAGCCTATCGATGACCTAGAAGATTGGTTGCCGCGTCTACTTGACTAGTGCGTGTATTTTTGTGTCAAGCGTTATGGCCATGCAAACTAATCCCTCACAAAAAGCGCTTCTGATAACCTAGAGGTAGATTGCGTAGGTGTGTTTATACACCACGCTTTTGAACCAACTTCGTGTTGGGTGATATGAAACGCTTCTATAGAATTGACAACATGGCCTGTGTGAGAGGATGACAACTCTGATTGACCTCTGAGTGATTCCATTAGGAATCCGAGTGGCAATATGCTGCTGCACCCTTAAGTTGCCCAGTTGTTCGTCTACAGCATTCCGCTGGTAAGGTGGTCACTATTTCGCTCGTAACGTCACCCGTAGATCACATGGTTTATTCTTTACTACTTTCGCCTTAGCTTCTAAACAACGATACATTTATTTCAGGGTTAAGGTCATTCCCCTGATTAATGAACATTCGCCTTCATATTTATGCGCCTTCGTGCAACCTCATACGTTCCCCGTGCCTATAACATCTTAGCAACAGTCTTCGCGAGAGCCTGAGAAATTCGAACGGTTCCTCAAAGATTTTGGCCTGTATTTGAAAGAGGGATTGATTACGGAGCCGGAGCAGGAAGTTCGTGAGCAAATAGCCAAGCTTTTACGCTGGGAGACCAGTGCACTTCCCCCCGGGAAGACGACCAGCCTGGAGGAATACGCCGGACGTATGGTTGCTGGTGAACGCACGATTTACTTCTTATCCGCACCAAGTCGACAGCTAGCGGAGACGTCGCCTTATCTGGAGGCCATTCGCAAGAAATCGCCGCAGATTGAGGTGGGTTTACTGTTTTGGAGTTCAATGTAGTATTTTTATTGACTTGTATGATCAGATTAAGCTTATGTAGCTCGTATTGACTGGAGCGGTCGTATTTTCACACCTGATACCGAAATTTCCGAGTATGACAGACTTGTTTTGACTCAGGAATTTTCCGCACGAACTCTCTGTCCGGGGACGAATTTCAATCATCATCATCATCATCGACAGCATGACATCAGTGTTCAACACCGATGCCTCACTGCCGTACAACCATGACTTATTTGAAAGCCTTATTGTAAAGAAAAGAATAAAGGTGGACGGGGAAGGGACTTAGTGCTAGCTTAACACAATCATTCCGAGGTGCCTACACCTCCAGACATTCATTCAGGCAATCTGGACAGAAACTGACAACAAGAACGCCACTGACATCGGTTGGCAGCCATATCTTGTAGTGTCTCCAACCAGGCACAGTGAGGATCACGCGGTCCCCATCCTGGAAGGCGAGTAGCACCGACAGCACCCAAGCGTTTCGTGATCTCCTTCATACTCCTCTGCCAGGTCATGGGTTGACCACCTCTCTGTTTACGCCACTCTGAATTGGGCATGGAAAACAGCACTCTCTTCGGCAAACGATGGTTCGGCATACGTAACACATGTCCCAACCAACGCAGCTTCTGGTGCTGGACACATTCTTCAATGGAAGTACCCGTTACACAACCGAAAACACGCTTTCTAACTGCCTCGTTACGGATTCGCCGACACCAACCCACACGAGCTATGGTTCTGAGACAACGATTGTCGAACACCTGAAGACGTCTCAGGTCCGCTGCTCGAATAGGCCAAGTCTCACAGCCATACAACAAAACAGCCCGTACTGTAGCTTGATACACACGTCCCTTCAGATTCAGGGATAAACCATTCTGACGCCATAGGTGTCTCAAGTTAGCAAACGCGGCCCGAGCCTTGCAGATTCGTGCATTCACCTCATCTGTCACACTACAATCAGAACTAATACAACTTCCAAGATACGTAAAACGCTCCACAACTTCCAGTACCTCTCCCTGGATTGTAAGGGGCGTGTTCAGTGACTGTACGTCCACAAGCATGACCTTACACTTTGTAGGTGCAATGATTAGGAACCTTAGCAGGTTCGTACTATCTATTAGGCGTTTACATGTAGCAAGGTCACCACATTAGCCATCGAGATCCCCCACAAACGTGACACTAACCTACAAGGTGTGTGGTCATTTTTACAAACATTATGAAAAAAACGCGTTACTTTCCACTAACAAATAAGCGAAAGTCTTTGCCCAGGGTTCGATGGCGGTGAGTTACTGTCAAAAAATATTCTCGTTTGAGAACACTTTATCCGTGGCTCCCGTTTATGTTTGTATACAAGCATTTCAACCCATGTACTTTTCAGATGTTAGGCGAGAGTGCGTTTCAAGAGGACCCCAATTTCCTCCAGGTGCTCCTTCAAATCAGCTATAATTTCCAGCAAAACGGATCCCATTTCGGCCTCCTTAGAATGGAGAGTAATGTTGAAATTCTGTTTTTCCCAAATATATTTGACAAATAAACACCCGTCATCCTTTCCTTACTTTGTTCCTCTTTTCTAGGTTTTATTCCTTTACGAGCCCTACGATGAACTGGTACTTATGCAACTGGGGCAGTATGACAGGAAAAGCCTGCGGTCGATTGAAACGACCATAGCTGAGGATTCCGCAGATACTGATTCCGTTGGACCCGAGCGGCCGAATTGTCTCACGCAGGACGAGGCTTCGCGACTGGTTTCGTGGGCGAAAGGCGTATTGGGGCTGAAGGTGAAAAATGTTAAGGTACAGGTGCTGATTTGAAAAATTTTCCCCACCTCGGTATCTATCTTGGACAATTCATTTGGGTGCTTGCATATACCCCACTTAAGGCAGTGGTGTATGCGCAGTCCTACGGTCTTGTTGGAGAACGGATCACTAATTGTAGGTTTGCCAGAGAGGAAAAGCAATTTATTGTGAATCAAACTCAGAACTTGTCCATTGGCTGCAGGATTCAGACAGAGGGTCTCCGTTTTCCACCATTCATAGCTACGTACAGATTAGCCCCATTGACGACTGTGTAATTCACTCCCGGCTGTTCGACGCTTAATTAAAAATGAATGTTCGTAATACGCACTGTTTTAACAGGTGACAGTAGAATAAGTTGATTCTGTCACAACGAATTTTCTCCGTTTCCTTCCCCCTTGTTTCATGCCTATTATCGATTTCGTCTGAGAACCCCTTAGTGAGGTCTGATATGACCTTGTTGCTTATCAGCGCGCATGTTTTACTCAAACAGCAAGCCCTGACACAGCTTTGTGCTGATTAGGTTTCTCTGTTGGTCATCGACATACAAATCAACGTCCTGTTTGCCTGCTCGGTACTAGGTCTTCCAGTTGAGTTCCAACTGGCTGGTAACTTGTCTGTGAGTAACATGTGATGACATTATTCAATGAACAACTGTGTGACATCAGAGTCGGAGAGCATAGTAGAAAAATAAACAGGCCGCCGAGAAACGCAGATGAATATCAAGCGTTACTGAAAGACTCGGCGATTGCGGAACACGCACTCGACACGGGACACAAAATGTTGAGGTTTTGAGGTGAGGACTACGGTCCACGTCACACAGACTGATCGCCGAGGCGGTAGAAATCGCCAATCATCCCAGCGTTAACAGAATGGAAGGCGTTGAACTGGCTAGCGTGTGGAGAACGGTCTTGGGTCGCTCGAGCTGACACGCGTTGGTGTGCGGTTATCATCTGAAATCCACTTGACCTCAACCCCCCTCAAACTAAATTGTCGGAGCACTCGCAACCCCACAAAGACCAGGGAAAATCTAACAGCGGCACCCGAGGTGAATCACCAAGTGAAGCACTCTGAATTGGAAGATTAAGGAACGAGAAGCGATCGGAACTAATTTGGAACCCCTCTAACCCATCAATTCAAGATTTTGGCACCCACACTAGCCGACAAGAGCCGTTAATTGACACTCAACACTGATCTAGTGTGAAGAGGACTTACTGATTGGTTCCCCGTCTGTCTTATAACCCGGCCAATTTGTTGACCTGTTCACTTGACCTGATGAAGCTTTTGTGTCAAAAGCGAAGCGTTGCCCAAATAAAACCTACCGATTGTTTACCAAGCTCTTCTGAAACTGTGTGACTATTCTGCCATAGGTCGAGGATTGGAGACTCAGGATGATCTAGTGTGAACCTGAGGCATCTGTAGTAGTCGGCTTAGGCTACGCATTGTGCTCATCTTTAGTTGACATCTGTCGTCTGTCAAACGTTCAACCGATGAACTTCCCAATATGCATTATTGGTCGTCGCGCTGCTTTGTTTAAATGATGCATGTCTTTGTCACTTGGTCATACACGAAGCTCCCGTCTGGTTAAATTTGTTTATGTTTCAGTTCAGAGGTAGGGCATTCAGCAACACAGCCGGTTAGGCAAAATATTGTACAAGAACAGGGGTACCGGTTATTACTAATTGTTCACATAAAAACGAGTTATTTTGACTCCTTTCAGTAATGCTCACCAGTGACTTTCTGCTTACTACATGGTGTAGCTTTCCTTCATCATCTTTTCTCATTTCAGGTGACACAACGACTGGTCAACCACCCATGCTTTGTGTCCGTCCGAGAAGCCGGTGCCATGCGTCACTTTCTCAGAACCACGTTGGCCGATCGACCGGCAGAGGAGCGTTTTCATGTCATGGAACCAATCTTGGAACTCAACCCCGAACACGATCTAGTGCGCTATTTATCTCAGCTGCTTTCCAACCCCTCTGACGAAGACTTAGCGAAAACGTTGTTGGAACACCTGTTTGACTGCGCCATCGCCCAGGCTGGCCTACTGGATGACGTTCGTGGCTTAGCCGGTCGAATGAATGACTTAGTGACCAAACTTATTCACAAGAGTACTGTATCCCCATCACCCTAGATAGTCATCTCATTGCCTACCTGGTGTTGTATCATAGCGCGCTTGCCTTTTGAACCATTTCTAATTTTCGCGTAACACTGAAACCTCGGTTTGAACACACCGGTTCTTCTATTCCCCCATCAGAGACTCTTTCTAGGAAGCCTTTCATTGAACTGTTTTCATCAAGTAACATAGTATTCACCTTTGACGGTGTAGTTATTGGCGGACAAAGTTTGATAAAATTTTGCAGCGTTCATTGAGGAGAAAGCAACGTGATTACTACTGCACCAACCGGTTTATCGTTTAGTAGAAAAGTGGAATTGTTTATAAAACGGAAGGCTGAATTTCCCGCGTTTGAAAAACGTGGTAAATTTTCCTAATAGTTTGTATTCTACTGCTAGCCGCAACTTCCGTGGTTCGAACCCGACCTCTGCCTCCCAACTTCCCCTGTCTAGGCTTGGACAACCGGGCAGTATTCCAGCCCTCAAAGTTCCTCCGGGTGGTATGGCAGATAGGCGCTGAAAGGGTGTTACAGCTGAACGATTTTCTAAAATTCTGTTAACTTATGCCTTGTCAAGCCAGTTGCGCTGGATACTGGCACTAGGACTATGGACAAACTTCCCTTCGGACAAATTGGTTTCTGGTTCCAAATAATAAAATACTGGAGAGATGAATGCAACTGCATTTGGATGAATACCTTAATTCAAGTGGAATTCTCCCCCTGTAGACCGCATACCTTGACGACCGACCGGACCCCCATCCTCCTCGACCGCCGCGCTTTTGTGGCATTCTCCACTATAGCCCTATGATATTCGGTAGACATTTAGGTTGTTCGCTGGCGGTAAAACTGGGTACTGTCACGGTGGAAGAAACATTAAAGGGAAATCGTCGTTTTCGTCAGTTGCTTTGTCAGCGAATTCGACGATGCTTGCATAGTTGACCCTTGTGAATGAAACCAAACACTTGGAGAACAAACACCTAGAAGATCCCGACTATTTTAGCTTATGCTGTCCCTCGGTTGATTCCCAGAACACTGCTCGCTACTTTCCATTCTTGCAAAGTAGTTTATTTCCTAGGTGATTTATGGGCACATAGGCTCAACCGTGCTTAAAACTACGGAAAATGAACATGTAAAGGACAGACTCATCTGGGATCCAGTTGAATTTCACGTTTTAACCGGAGTGATGTGCAAATGGGTGTGTTTCGATAATTTTGTACAATTTAGGTTCAAGTAGAACGTAAGATTGACTGAAAGTCGAAGACTGCGCCTGCCTGACGTGCCTCAAGAAGGGTGAAACCGGCCATGGGCTGTCGACCTTACTAATGGTGTTCCTTCAAGAGAGCGATTTATCTACTAAGTGTCAGCAAAACCCTGTATGTCTATATCCAGTTAAAGCCTTGTAGTTGGGTCCGGCGTCAATTTGAGATTATGGGAGAAAATCACAAGTGGAGAACTACCTCAACGTTATGCGTCGTACCAAATAAACCCTCGGACTAACTATGCACTGTGTGGTAAGATACACACAATGGTGTGCTGCATAAAAAAGTAACCTTATAATGAACTCAATGGACCTAGCACTGTCAGTTCGTCAGATGCGGAAGTTTATGGACACAGTTCACTTGAATCGTTGAGGTACATCCACTGAGTGTCTCACGTGTCAAACAGCTGTATTCTTGGAAGACCGCTATTCAGGAGAACTCTAGAGGTTTAATTTGAGATGAAATGACTGTTGTATGTTTCTGTCGGTCACATACAGAACACACGGATTTCACAGACATTATTGAAGTTCCTGTGCGTGGTATGGTTGCTTCCATAATCTAGTTTGAAATTTTTGTCTTCTTGCTTGCTATGCAGGTAGGTACTCATCCCCCGGGTATGTGTCTGCAATGCTATCAGCATTGAGCTTCGGAACAATACTTAGGGCTATTGCCTATACATGGGTGAACGAAGCTGTCAATTAGACCATTAGAAATTATTTGTAATTAATATCCGATGGTAGTGACATTTTAATCCATTCTTTTACTCTCAGTGGCTGTCTCAAGATAATAGTGTCATGCAAAAACAAGATTTTCAACTGGACCGTCGTCCCCTGTTTGCACAAACGACATGGCACCACGCATTACGATTAGCAAACTAACTGTGCCATCCTTAATATCCTACGGTCGCCAGCATCACAACAGATTATCAGTCGTTTTCGGATATACTGATTTTAACTTCTTCAGCTTTCGTAAGTAGGTTTGTTAAATGAAACAAAATCCGTAAAATGCGTAGAAAGCACATAATTAGAAAAATTCTGGAATCTAAGCCGGGGTTCACAATCATAAAAGAACCGTATCCGATTTCAAGGAAAAGTGAATAGCTTATGGGACCATCTGATCGTTCTAGTGTTGGCTAAGCTTAGCCCAACTGACTTGGGATCCAGAAGGCTTTGTGTGACTACACTTAATCAGGAAGGTGAGATTTCTGAAAGCAAACACCGAATACCCAAAATCTACTGAGACCCTCCGCTCCGCTAGATGCTGACCAGACAGGCAGGACCCCTTCAATATGAGCACTTCACAGCCTTGTATCAAACCCACACAGCGCGACTTGGCGTTGATCAAGGTCAGACAACGCTCCCGCAATATACAGCGCGTCGCAGCCTCGTACCAAGGCCAGACTGCGTGCCTAAGCATTGGACCAAGTTGGACAGTGTCCCTCCAATAAATAGATTGAGACCGCTGTATTATCACACTCGCACGCACTCACCCTCTCACACTCGGTTGTTCGGAGTGTAGCTGTTGTGTTCCCTTCTGTGAGTCTTTTTTTCAGCATTAGGCGATGGATGAGCCAGATACCACAGATGGGCAGCAGATATAACGCACTTGTTGCTCGAAAAGTCTAGACACCAGCAAGAAACAGGTTGAATAGTCCAACGAGATGCTTTTATTTGTTAGTTGAATTCATTAACCCTCAACAAGCCTTGCTGTCACATCTTAACGGCTCCGTTCATCGCTACTTGGAAGAATATGTTTGGATGAATTTCTGATCCTATTTTGAAATGAATATTTCCATAATTGATGGGTACAATCCACGAAACCTAGTGGATTCATAACTTGGCCATGGGTTTTTGTGGACATCTGAGACCAAACATAATTGATACCACTGAAAACTCTGTGCGTGCGTAACCCTTTGTTGTAACCCTTTCGATGCCTAGCTGTCCTGCCGCCGGAAGGAAACGTGAGGTATGGGGTATTGCTAGGTCGCCTACGCCTAGGCATGATCAGTCTAGTTGCAGAGGTTGGGTTCGAACCACCGGCCTTCCGGTTATTAAGCTGACGCCTTAATCACTGAGATCCCTCGAGCTCGTCCAGCTAATGAATGAAGTGAATAATGCATGAAACCTACACGCCTGTGCAGTGGACACTGCAAAACTTAAGATAGCGCGCATGATCCAAGGGGATCAGTAACTTGCCAGGGGCACAGTTCAGATAAAACTAATAGGCTTATCACTCAGTTGGGTCTCAGTCTTAACACTTACCTACAACTAAATCGAATAGGTAACGCCCTGATGATAAATTCAATTCAAAACAGTGGTTGTATTCATAGTTCGTAAGTGAAACGTCAGCAGTTCTGATTTCCCTCGGTGATGGTGGTCGACTTGTAACAGACGGATGAAGACGAGATCGGTAGTTTTGAAAATGCTCTGAAATTGAAACGGTGGGCTAAAACGTGAGGATTAAGACTTCATTGATCATCTACGGATCGTCTGGTAAAAGTGAGAATTGGATCCACTGTTCCCTTATGAGATGGTCTGGAATCTTTTTCGTACACGCTTTCATGGTATAACTTTGTTGCGAACGCCGCAGCGAATCCGAAGATGGTGAACAGAAACGTGAATGCCATCATTGTCGACAAGTGTACAGTGTACGCTTGCTGGAACGTGTCGCGCTATGGGTGGGACAACAAAACAGTAAATATTATTATGATAATAATAGTAATCTGGACGAAAGTAGTTTAAAGCGTTGCTGGTGAGAGTTTGCTAAGTGTCGTGGCAATGTTTCGAGTACCGACGCCCTTTATATACCGAACACATTCCTTGGTTATATGAACAGTCTTCTGGTGCATAAATTAGGCAGCATATTAGGCCTTCACACCTGTAGAATCCGCCTGGGTTCAGTCTACCAAACTCAATAAGTTTTCCGTAACAAAGTCTATCTTGTTTAGAAGAGACCACGAAATCTCCCGATTAGGCGTTTTATGACATTGGTGGATGTCATATATATATATATATATATATATATATATATAT
>NW_008751828.1:188031-190465 GCF_000715545.1 Opisthorchis viverrini | reverse complement strand
ATATATATATATAACTTCAGAGTGTCAGTCAAACTGAGTTAGAGTGAGAAAAAAGGTAGACTATGGGGCTTTCTTGCTATAGTTTGGCAGTAAGTAAGCCATGGTTCACGATGAAAAGTACTCACACCACAAGCCATGTATTTAGCTAACGGTACTTAATATGATTCTGGACTTTGGTGCGTACGTAGAGTGAGAAAAAAGGTAGACTATGGGGCTTTCTTGCTATAGTTTGGCACTACGTAAGCCATGGTTCACGATGAAAAGTACTCACACCACAAGCCATGTATTTAGCTAACGGTACTTAATATGATTCTGGACTTAGCCTGGTGCGTACGAAAAATGCACATGAAGTCATTGGGTGGAGGAATCCGACGAATCTGCTCGAGCCATCTACTTCAAGTTTTGAAACACATTCTTGTTTTCGACATTTCCAGTGGTACCCTTTCTCCTACGACCAGCTATGATACAACTCCGTACAGAGGCAATTTTGTGGGCAGGTTGGGGAATAGGAAGACATTCAAAAATCTTCTAAAGACCACGTTTGCAATAAGATATTACTGTTCCTTGTTTGGCTAAATAAAACCTGGATTGAGGCGCGATTATTAGGCCCTCCGGTTTTCAGTAAACAGTCTCACAAGACAGCCATTCTGTGTAGTCAAAGTTCACCGTAATATCTGTGAATGCCACAGTTGTAGACCTGTGTAGATGTATCGGTGTTTCAGCATCTGGTGTAAACTGGGAAAGGCTGAGCGGTTAAAGCGCGAGTGTACTGACTGGGAGGTCCACGGTTCGAATCCAACCCCGACATCCTGATTGTTCCTGCCTGGGATTGTGTAACCTGACAGCCTATCAACCATTCGGTTGCAAGGAACCGAAGCACCGAAAGGGGGGTTTCAGCTGAACGACGAGCATCTAGTGTCCAGGACAACACCAGGCCTGCTGTCCCAGAATTTTCTGGCTCGACAAGCAACTTTTACAGGGTGGTGGAGTTTATCATTGATGCAACCGAAGCAAACTATTCGACACAGATGCTGCGAGAACCACCCTTAAAAATGGACAATTTAGTCAATCCGCCAAACCAAAGAAAACCGTCACTAAGAAGCCGAACATTGCCTTGGTGTGGTGGTTTGCTTGCCCCCATGACCCATTAAGCTACATTGAAACTCCCAATCTCGCACACCAATTTGATCAATGGTTTGACGACTGACAAATACTCTCCTGGCCATCCATTTTGCATATTGAATCGTGTGTGGTGACTTGTCATTAAAAAAATAATCTGAGGAAATTTTCAGCCAAACTCAAATCTTTGGTTGAGGGTCAGGGACCCTAATCGTCCCCTGACTAGGTCTGGACGCCCCGGTAGTGGTCCAGCCTACAGACAGCCATGTTGATTACGACTAGCAAAAATGTCATGCCACAGCAACCATTAATAAATCTGCTCTTGTGGGCTCAACCGTAAGACGTGACAATCCAGTTTTGCACCCCTCGTGGTCACAGCACATGCACGCCAGAACTGCCTCAGGTATCTCAAAATCAATCGTCAAGCCTCGACGTCCAGACCAGCTGGCTGCTTCGAGTGTTCGTGCTCTGAAACATGCGGGACAACAATTCTCTCCTACCACCACACCAAGCTTACTTGAAATTGACGCGTGCTGTGTAATAGAAACGGGAATTTAAGATCGCAAGCACAGTTGTTGAGATAACTGCCCCATCCCTTTCGAATTGCTTCTGGCGTCGAACGTCTGGCAATCCAAAGGCCACTGCAGCAGGGTCGGTATCGTCCTCAGTCACCCAGCGGATGGATCCTTCCTTGACTGGATACCCGTTGATAGTCACTTCTCTGCGGCTCGCCTGGCAGCGTCCATGATTGGGTCTCCGAAGCGGGAAGGTAACCGTTACTTGTTTGCCGCATCCACTTATGCTCCAAATGTCTGTAGCTCTGACAACACCAAAGACAAATCTTAGAAGCCTGAACTATCCTACTATTAGGGTTAAAAGCTCGCATATCTTTGTGGTTGTCGGATATCTGGATGTACAAATGGAAAGACTCAGCTCATCTGAGACTAAATCAGGTGGTCGACATGGAGTGGACTGGGTACGTACGGACAATGGCAAACGAGTGCTTCGGCTACATGGTGTCCTCCAACACCGTACCAGCTGTGGACCGAAATCGACCATATTACTATCAGTTGCCGATGGCGCGGATGGGTAACTGACTATCACTCGTTTTAGAACATATATGTAGATTTTGGCCGTGCTGTTGTCCGGAAGCGCTTTGCTCTTCGTTTTCCTGACCGAGTAAGGGGTGAGCAAGTGGTTTAGCAACTTGGGAGGGGGCGGCAGATCGCTAATTTAAATGGGTTTATCAGAATTTTCTTCAGGACTCTCTTCCAACTGCCCACTCCTCGGACGTAAATTCCTGCTGGGATGAGAT
>NW_008751828.1:185943-188016 GCF_000715545.1 Opisthorchis viverrini | reverse complement strand
TTGCTTGCTTGGTGTTTTGTCTGTGGCATGGCACTGCCAGGTCTACTGAAGAACTGGATACTGGGCACTCCCTGAATTTCGGAGAAATGTTCCTCGCGGCCCCGAACACAACTCAGTGCGACTAATTTTGGGACAGCATTTTAAGTTGAGCCTGCGCGCTGACCATGAATCTTGGTTGACACAGTATCCCAAGAAAATGGAAGAGGATCAGAAAGCCAGGAATGTCCGAAGATTTCAGTTTTTCCGTTGGGCCGATCTCCGGAAAGCACCTTCGGCGAAACCATCTAGGATCAAAATGGCGCGTCCATCTTCAATAAAGAAGGCTGCCTCGACAGCTGAACAACAATTTTCCTTGCTACATGCTGCCACCCAGTTGGATCCTGCAACTGAAGTAGAACCATGGACGGCGAATCTGTATCCCTTTGAGGACCATTAAGTGTATGGTTTCATACGTTTTCTCAAGCGCTACCAGACTACTGGTCCGGATGATTTCCCACCAGCATTATTCAGAGATGGGGGCTTAGTCTTCAGTTAATCCCTATCGAGTACGCAGACGACATAGCTCTTCTAGGATCTGACCCCGTGGCATTGCAAACAATACTAAATAATATAAATAATTCTGCCTCGCGGTTTGGTATGCGCTTCAGACCTGCAAAGTGTAAAGTTCTACTACAAGACTGGGTGGGCTCGAACCCTAGCCTCATGCTTGCGGATGAACCGATTGAGGTAGTAGACAAATTTGTTTATCTCGCGAAAGATGATATTTCCATCCGGATTGGGAAGGCCAGAGCAGCTTTTGCGAACCTACGTCACCTGTGGCGTAGGCGTGACATCAGTTTCTCTGTCAAGGGTCGGGTTTACAATGCTGTGGTGCGCTCCATATTACTATATGGATCAGAAACGTGGCCGCTGCGCGCCGAGGACGTCAAAAGACTTTCAGTGTTTGACCATCGATGTCTTCGGAGCATTGCCCGAATCTGGTGGGAACACCGGATCAGCAATTCTGAAGTACGTCGAATGGTATTCGGGAGAAATAACTCACCCTCGATAGATGAACTGATCACACTGCACAGGTTGCGTTGGCTTGGCCACGTGCTGCGTATGCCAGTCGACCGACTTCCTCGAAGGGCTCTTTTCGCCCAACCATGTGAAGGGTGGAAGAGAGCCAGAGGCGGTCAAACAATGACTTGGCAGCGAAGTATGAAGGCCATTACCAGCAAACTCAGCTGCGCTGGTCACTGCCGTCTTCCTGGATGGGGACCCCGAGACGGGCCACATCAATGGCTAGAGACATTATCAGACATGGCCCAGTCGCGCCCTCAGTGGCGCTCGTGCATCCAAGCTATTGCCTTCAATGCATAGCTTCTTTTCCACCCCCCCCCGCTTGACAACTCACTGACAGTGCTGAATTTATGCACCAATTTACCAGCTCGCGCGTGCAATGCGCAGCTACTTACCCCCCAATCATCGGTGAACGAAACTGTGGCAGCTACAACCAGTGTACGACCAGTACGCGGTTCTTACAGCTGACAATGATGATGATGATGAATCCCTATCTGATCTTTTTGCCTGCATCTGGGAAAATCTTCTGTCCCAAACAACGAGAGGAATCGGTGATAGTGTCCACTTATAAAAAAGGCCTGTACTGAGTGCGGTAATCACGAAAATAACAGCTTGAGTGGCAACCTACGGTGTTGGCTGAAGAGTAGCTAATGGAATTCAAGCCCGATAGCGATCGCGCTGCCCGAATGTTCACACCCTATCAGTTGCTAGAACATCGCCATTCATATAAGCGACTCACAATTTTAGTATTCCTGAACTTCCAAGATATATTCCAAGATTATATATATATATATATATATATATATTGGAATATATCTTGGAAGTCCAGGAATACTAAAATTGTGAGTCGCTTATATGAATGGCGATGTTCTAGCAACTGATAGGGTGTGAACATTCGGGCAGCGCGATCGCTATCGGGCTTGAATTCCATTAGCTACTCTTCAGCCAACACCGTAGGTTGCCACTCAAGCTGTTATTTTCGTGATTACCGCACTCAGTACAGGCCTTTTT
>NW_008751828.1:171728-181415 GCF_000715545.1 Opisthorchis viverrini | reverse complement strand
CTTGAGTTGAGGATGAGCTTGCCATACAGTTGTTTTGGCACCACTCGCAAAACACATTAGCCCAACAATTTTCTCACCCAGAAATTTAATGTCCTCCTATTGAAATCAGCGCAACAAAGCCCTAACTCGGCGCACACTAAAACAACTTGAATCAACGCAGTGGATGATGTCTCACCGTCTGTTGCGATGTGCTCGATTTGAGTTCATCACTGGGTCGAGGACAGTAGTACCAAACTGGTGAGTGTTGCTTACTGTGTCAGAAGCCATACGTGTACGTCGTTACTTGGCCGCCAGCCATGGGACCTGTCTTAAGTATATGGCCTCCTAGTATCCCAACTGGAATCGGAAAATCAGAGACTGGTGACCGAATACATGCTCACTTTTGTCCATGGTTCTACCCAAATTTGATCTGTGGCTTCAAATAACGTATAGTGCCGTGCGGCGATAGCAGTTACGTAAAGTCACACAGCTTTGTTAAGAAAAGAGCGTAGCTATCCAAGAAAGTGAGTAGTGAGATGTTGATGAAGCGATGAACTTTTACAAGACACAGTGAACACCGTTGATGAGCTTCCGGATAACCGAAAAGCTTCGCAACCACAATGTTTGATCGTGCAAACTTCCTTGACAGCGAACTTCTTTGTACTTTACCTTGATGCGGAAACGATACATCTCACTCGCCGGACAAGTGCATTTGATGATGCCCACATCGTAAGCCATTTGATAAAAAAATACGGTTAGAATCTGTTAGAAAGACGGAACCTCAAATTTACCTGGTGGTTGTACCAACCACGTAAATGTGATGACAATAATTTTAGTTGTGTTTTCAACCATTCTTTTAAGTTCATGTAAACGATACCCACTGCAAGCAACCACATGGTGTTAAATATAAGTGAACTAAAACGAAGTGCTCTCAGCTCAAATAACTTGCACTCACCACCTGCTTCTGTATGGCCGACCGTTTCACAGCTCGTTTACCCATAGCCACAAATAGATGTCTATCGCAGAACCTGGGTCTACATCCACGCCTTTCATATTGCCTCCACGTTTCGCCATCTTCTATGGTCATACCCATCTTGGCAGCCAGTCCTTGCATTTCCTCACGACAGTCAGATGAATGTCCAATACAATCACGAAACCGAGTGCGTTGTCTCATACCCCATCGCGGCGTACTCTGACCAAACATGACCATCTCCTGCACTCCTCGAGGTGGGTTCTGCCGAAAAGAACTTTGGCATTCTGGCTCGCACTGTGACCATTGTGACCAAGGTGTCCAACCGTTCAAACTAAGTGGATGTTCGCATTTTTCTCCAGTCCATCCAGCATTACATAAACAACGTGCAACCACGGCCGGCCTTCTCCCAAGCCAGGTAAATGGCTCACGTTTTTCCTTCCCCCTTATTTCCAGTGCTGTTCCCTGTTCAGTCTGTGAAGACGAATACCAAATAGCACGAAATAAGTCTGGCTTGTGAAAAGTTGTTACCGAATTTCGGATCATACAGCAAAATTTGATATATGAGCTCTCAATAGTGTATAGATTAAAATGTGTGCTCCTCAGTGGATAAAATTTACGCCTAAATTATCGTATCTCCAGTTTTCTAGCTAGGGTAACTTTGAAAATGGAGCGCGTTGCTTGATTTGATATTCCAAAGAAGAGATAGCAAAATCAAGAAAAACCCAATGTAACATACGGATAAGCTGTCAACAGAGATTAGTCACTCAAGGCCCTCTTAACTGGAGTGATAATTGGCGAGCGGGGGTCCTAAGTGCTACGGAGCAAGTAGATCTCATCAAAATCCAACAAAATTCTAGCCAATAGTTTCAGGCACAATAACATTCCAAATAGCGTTCTAAATGATGTTTATTTCAAAGGATCTACTTTCAATCGTAAACTCATTTTGACAGACGACTATCGTCATGTGACAGCTGCATAGAAATGTCATTATCTTACGCAGATACCGATCTTCAGGATGTCTAATTACCCTTGGCTTTCTTGTACGCCAGCTGCACACTAGTTCTTCGCTTCACCGTCCGGTGCTCTAGGCCGACAATCGTGCAGTTGATTGAATGGATTATAATCCCGGATACCGATCGGATGTGCAAACTTACAAGGAAAATTTTTTATGTGGTCTGATGAGTATTATGTATCTCTCAGTTTATAATAGCCTTCAAGCAAACACCACCACACAGTGCTCTGTGACTTACCATTTCCCGATGTTTTCCTCAGGAGTTCTTTGTTACTATCTACTTGGTAAAGCAATTTTCACCAGTGTCTGGGATGACCTGATGCCACGAGCTCCAAGCTTTATTGAGAGGCATATAATGTCAGTTTGTTTGTAAATTCCTGGTAGGCAAGTGCAGTACAAGCTGCCAAAATATATCATCGGAATAATTTTTAACACCCAACGCCTCTTTTATCTCATCTTATCTGACATGTTTCTACTTTCGGAACGTGTTCAAAATTTAAGCTTCTGTCTGGAATTCCTCTGAAACTTTTTTAAACCTCGTTTGCGTTTTTCAGTGAAAAATAGTACGTCTTTGAAGCATCGCCCACGGCTAAGGTTTCGCTCTCGGGGCTTATATATTCCGCCCACGTTTTCTCATCTTTTGAAAAGGATTACCCAATTTCCCGGTATTTTTGTCCTGAAAATTTACCCTCGGTTGCAAGCAGGTTTCCTCGCCTTCATAGTGTATTGAACAGAAACCATGGATGAAGACCTGAGTCTAGCGTATTTTTAATTATAGGATTGTAACCTTTCTCACTTGTCTGGGAAGCACACTGATATATAGATTCTCTAAGAACTTGATGACTACAAAAGTCCCTTCAAGGGGTAATGTATCTCAAGAGCTACAACACAAACGTAACTGAACAATGCACATTCCTTACCATAAAATCAGTGCTTCTGAAGCCTTCAAGATCAACTTGAGCCTCAGTGGACGGTCCAGTAGTAGCCTAACATAAGGGATTCTCTCAAGCAGTAAATATATCAAGAACCAGACTCATTCGGTTGTGACGCGATTTGGGTGCGCAATTGCCTTATAATTGTCAAGCGACAGGCGGCGATATTTAAATGGTAGAACAAACCGTTCTGGTTTCTATGCCAATGTGGGGCAGATCTGTCGGAAATTGCTGTTTGTTGTTCAAGGTCAGTAACTCTCAACCACGGGCCAAAGGTCTTTACGACACAACTCATTTACACCCAAGTAAGGAGCCCAAGAAGTAATAGAATCCATTTGTGAATCTGAGCTTCCCTTGAAATCACCCAGTTTTATCAAAAAGGGGGTTAACTATACTCATAAGATTGTGGATTAGTGTTGTATCTTGCGGTGCGATGCGGTGGCCGAGCTATTGGGTTACGCCTGCACTGCGCCTGCCAGGCTACGCGATAGGGAGAAGACAGAGAACTGGGGACACGGCTGTATTGGCAGGACAAAACATACAGAACGTCTGCGTAAATATATAGGATGACTAATTGGCCAAATATGGTCGTTCTCTTTTTCGCTCCGTACAGCCAATGGTGGTGGTTCGGTCGTGAACGGTCTCAGGCCCACTACGCTGGTCGTGTGTTGCTAGGCCGTGTTTGGTGAGAGCCGTGTTTCGTAGGAGCCGTCAACTCACCTAATTTCCGGACGTGTCGAACCGATAGTGACCTTGGGGATGCGTCACTCTCTGCACATGTACTTTTTCTTCTGTCTGGGCGCGCGCTGACAACTATATATGCTCATTTTCTGTCTTTACTGGATGAATCCCGGGGGGTAGAATTTGATAGGCTATTTGTAATTCTATTTGATTTTTCGAACGAATCATCGATACATATCTTCAGCTGTTCAAAAATTCTCATAACCATGATAGGATTCTCTAGTAAAAGAATGACTTCGATGGGTACTGATGGCGTTGTTTTTTGCGGAAACCTATATTTTGCTATTTAATCTACCAGCTATGTCACCCTGTTGACTTGAGCTCAGTTGATGACTATCTAACTTAGCCCAAACTTCAGCGTCAGGCTAGGTTTTACTTGTAACAGATAGGCTATGAAAAGTACTGGCTGCTTGAAAATGCGCGGATCATGCATAATCACCAACGCTTACCAGGACGCAGGTGCCATGTATGCAAGCTTTCACCATGCACGGATCGACCTGTCTCAGGCAATTGTCCAACAAACGTCCCTTGGGCAAAAGTGCTGACTTCGGTATTCGAGAATACTCCGCCGAACATATGCAAGAATAGGCTGCCAATTCCGGATATGGGATGCATTTATTTCCCTTGCTGACGGCGCACGCCACATTGCCTGAGAGAGCTTCACCAATCGACATGGTACACGGATCCTTCAGCTGTGCATTGTGTAGGACAAAGGTAAATAAGTTTAAGCACGTTGTCTATCGTAAATAATCAGCTATTCTGGCTGCTTGTTAAAGACAGCGACAAACAAAGCTCACATAAGAAGCACTAGGAAATTATGTAGTGTGTGTTGAAAAAGAGTGGAATTATGTTGGGATGTTTTGCACGTGCTTCAAATGCTCACGTTTGTATCACACGAATACGACGTCACAGTATAAGTCCTAAATATGTTTCAGCAGTACATACTGTAGTAACGGTACTTTTCTCAGCTTAGTTCTCGGTCTGAGTCTTCCAAGCTAGCGTTCACGCGAAAACAACCACCAAAGGCGCATAAGGTATATTAAAGCCCAAAACGAAGTCATATATATAATGTAAGCGGCGACAACTTTCTGGAAATTCTAACGCCTTCTGGATGCGGCATTGGCAACCGGCATTCGGCCGATACTGGGTTATGATTGGTTGTTGAGTCCAGCGTTTCGACCAATCAGATCTCGGCTTGATATCGGACCGGCAAGCGTCCCGAATTTTCAGCCAGTCTTGCGTGAGACAGGCTTCTTGGTCGTAGCAACACCTGACTGCGAGAGGTCAAACGGGATCCGAGGGGAATTCCGCCTAACACATACCAAATATTTTACAACACCCGCCGATAAACGATCTCTGAATGAAAACAATTGTTCGGGGAAGGAAAACTGTGACGAACCTAAATGTTCCTATTCCCTAAATGTGATAAACCCCAGAATGCAACGGAAAACTTATTCTGATGAGGATCTATTTTTAAAATGGAATGCCGTTATCCATGCAAGTCTTACGTCGTGTAATCGCAGTCTTTTGAGGTGCTGTAAAGTGCCGCTTAAAAGTCTCTGAACAAACCTACAGGGAATCAGCAGAGCAAAACGTGAACGTATCATCAAGAGGGAAGGGCTAGCAAACTGATGTACATACTGGCCCAAGGAGTGGAATTGAATGAGAGCCTCTATTGAAGATACGTTGCTGTAGATCACAGTTGTACAATCGAGTGGAGCTGCGAAGACCTGGTGAAAGTACAGGAGATCGCCTAACTTTAAGTATGGTTAATTAAAGCGTAGAAAGTTTAGTCAGGGCATGAAGCAAGATTCCACCAGCTAGCTCTTCTAACATGTCCATTCCACGGTACGGTTAAATGTTTCTGGATGCCGTCATTCTGGTCGTGAGTCAAATGACCCCTTCTACCGCTTGACAGAAAATGAACTCCTCACCAGGCGCTCGTAACGCTTTCGTCCTATGAGTGACATTCAAATTTTAGACTAACAACTTCATGCGAACCTAATATTAAGTGCTAATTATTAAACATTTTGACGCAAAAAGTCAAAAGAAACTTTATCGGTTTTGTTCCTTCTTGAACACTCAACTATAATTCCTCACATTTTGTTTGGAGATATCCAGTTTCCGAGATTCACACTGCAGTTGGCTGACGCAACGTTTGTTGCGTTTATTCGATCCGAGAAGTCTGTTCATTTATCCAGGCGGCTCATCCTGGTAATGGCACGTCTGAAAACCTAGATCGGTGCACTGAGAATTTAATGCGTAAAACCGGGTGTTCTCAGACAAGTGAATTCTCATTGCCAAGATTCTAGTTAATAATGGAGCGAATCAAAAACTGCAAGTCTATTCAAATGTTTTATACAGGTGCCCGATTGTAGAGGTAGCAAAAGATATGTTTACTAGTAACAGTGCCGAAAGTGTACCAATGACTCTTTACAGCCTACCTCCGGTCTCACATTCGATGTATTTGTATGTACCCAATTGCTTTCAAATTGCTGAGCAGATTTTCAAGCTAACGACACACCGGAGCTTCTTCAGCCTGGCCTCTACCAGACGGTGTTTCACATAGCCTTAGACACTCCAGCTAAAGGATATTTGAAGACTCACGAGGGCAGTAAGATTTAGCTCATTTATGTATTCAGACAAAACGGACTAATCGGAATGAATTAGGTGTTAGAAATGAGAAGTAGATATTGACTTAAACCGAACACATTCTCAAGTTCGACAGCTGCCGGATAAAAACGACCATATTTGTATGGAAATAAATATGTAAAAAATGATTGTTCAGTTGTAACAACCCCTCGGTGCCTAGTCACCGTACGCCCAGAAACAGGCATGAATTTTGAGATTATATCAGGTCGTTCTAGCCTAGAGAGAAGTCGCTGAGATCCCGTGATTAGTTTTGATCCAAGAACCGTTCGGCCAGTAAGTTCATGTCTTAGCCAATGAGCTACCTGAACTAATTGGTGGGTGATCTCTCTTGCACAAAGCCTTTTTTTACCAATCATGCAAGCAGTTCGGGGTGAGAACAGCGAAACACCGTGGGAATTGAGGCGATTTTGCGATCTGCTCACTCGTAAAGATGTGCTTGACACCCAAAACATTGACCAAAGAAAAAATGTCATGAGGCCTTCGAAGGGCGTCACTTTGCGAGTGCCAAAAGATGAGTTACACTCGAGTTTTCCTTTAGCCCTTCCGTGTCCCTTACATAAATATAAGATATTCGCGCATACTCATATAAATTACAGGTGGTCTATTGAAATTTCCTCACCTTTCTCAGTGCGAACGGGGAAGAAGATGGATTGCGCTGTGTGTGGATTCTACTTGCATTATGATTTCAATAATTTTACCTACAGTGATCGACAAGTCGAGTTATCGAATAACTCTGCATTTGCCGTTGTTTTTCAAGCATTAGTCAACCTCAATAAAAATGGTCTTCCCTGATCATAATTAGAATTCCATGAGAGTGATGGCTTACTGATTTAATTTCGCTGTGACCGGATTTGTAGCGTACATAGACCGTAGACAGCATGCGAAATAAACGAGGCCTGATTCTTTCCAGACATTTTTGAAGCACGCACATTGTACAAAGTTTGAGCACGCGTTTAAGGAGGCTAATCAATGTTAACAATAGAGATTTTAGGAATATCCACGGAAAACTATTGTAATTTCTGCATGAAAATCTATTCTATGTAATTTTAAAGCTTTGCCTGCGACACTGCAGCATTTGGTGAGGTAAAGTGCAGTTATTTTCTCATTTTTTCTCATGCAGTAATTGGTACTTTGAACTCCAAAGGAAATTCAGTAGCAGATTTTCAGAAGATACAAAACCAGTGCTTATATTGGTTTTATCTTGGTGTTGGTTCATAGTTGCTGACACCAATTTCAAGCCGAACCTCAAGAGACCGTGATCCAGGAGCTTTATTTCGGAGTGTTTCCTTCTTAGAACAGTCTTTTTTGGGGGACGACTTTACTCACGCCAAAATAGTTTAACTTCGTGCTCCAACTTGGAGGTTCATTTCATTTCACGAAGCAACCACATCGTTCCCTAGCTACCTTCGCTGAATTCTTTCCGCTGGGCGGTCGAAGTTTCGCCATCGAGTTCAGCTCTCAGTAATCGGTGCTTGGCTTTCAATCCACTGAAGTTCAAAACAATGAACCCGAAATTTATCAAACTTTGATTAGTTTAAATTCACCCTATTCTTTCCCAGCTCACTTTTCAGCCTGTCATTTTCAGAACCAAGCACAAACCATACCTTTTCTGTTAGCCCAATGCTTCCGTCTGTTCGGAATTCTAACCCATCGGTAGAGCAGTCAAATGTAGTGTTTAGCCTTTCATTGGGATCAATCATGTCCTGTTATTGGCTGCTTAAAAACAGCCATATTCTCAGGAACAACATTCTAGGGGTATCAGCACCGCCGTTCAAATTTGCCTACTGAAATTAAGGGGGAATATGCAAGCTCTGAGATTTGTTGCGAGAAGAAAATGCAGAGCGCTGTGGGTCAAATTAGCGGTGAATCCATCCATGCAACATTGGGGTGGTATCTCACTCAGACACAAGAATACTGTTAACAGTTTTGTGTAACCAAAATCGAACCATCTGATCCATGTGTAAATGGAGGTTGTTCACCCATGATTCTCGCGAAACATGGAGCGAACTTTCCGATGGTCACTGTCAGTGGGCGCGAAACGACATGTGCATTTTTACGCAGGCTGGGACGTCTGCGATTTTGATCATGGTTGTAAAGTTCGACACCTTGATGTCCCAAATCTCTAGTGTATTAGTGAATGCTCCTGCAACTTGACGATAAAGTCAAGTTTAAAAAATCTAGGGAATTAGAACAAAGGTGCGCGAACGAACATGTTTTTGGCAAGGTCTTTTCAAGTCATACAGCTGTAAAGGTAAGACAGCAGGGAATTAGAACAAAGGTGCGCGAACGAACATGTTTTTGGCAAGGTCTTTTCAAGTCATACAGCTGTAAAGGCTAAGACAGCAATACCTGAAACAATTTGATGAACATAATTTATACGAGACAGGAAGCCGAGTGAGAGACCGCAGGCAGTGCTGTCGTTGTATGCTCAGCACAAAATGCATGTTTGGCGGGAGGTGAGCTTGGCCACGACAAGTTCAACACACGAAAAAAGTGTCTCTGCCGACAAAGGATCGGTTTGCAACGTAGTAAGTTGATAGCTCATGCAACTACGACTGTGCCGTACCGTAAATATGTGGGTTGATTAACAGGCTCTTGTAAACAATAAGGAAACTTTGGATGGGTATTACACTGTGCGCCGCGTTGAATAAATGATGTACGCCTGGGCAGATTATCATCCTCCTACTTCCAGAAGCTAGTCAGGGTGGATTGTCTTCCTTCATCCTTTGGCCGGGTCGCCTAGTCGTCTGTTCAATGTATTCTACTGCACAGAGGTAAGAGAATGAGTTTACTAACATTTTTCGGGCATGGATCAGCACTTGATTTTTGAGACTGAAGGAACACAGGCGACTGTTTGTTAACCAGGTTCGGAGTGTTGCGACCGGGAAAAAAATCCGCTCAAACTGACGTGAGGCCTTCTGTTAAGTAGCTCAGACAGTACATCACCCCTTAAACAGAAAGCTGATGTAAACGGTTTTCTTTCAATAGTGGTAGTAACAATAGTGGCTCCTCCCCTGTTCAAATGCTTTACACTAAAGCTGTCGTAGAACATGTTATATCAGAACGTTGGTGTTGATTCCTTTCTCCTACCTTTTATCTTGTACAACGCGATTCCCCCTTTTTCGTTATTTTGGTCTGTGCCCATACCACCCTTGTTGTTTTTGACCTGAACATAAACCGTTCTTTGACCTTGTCATCGGACGTGTCGTTTAAGTTCACACGTGGTTTCGCTAGCTTGTAAACACGTGGCTCCGAGTCGGCGTGGACTTTGAGACCCGTTAGGAATTAGCAGTTCCTAAACCGGTGTATAGAAGCCGGCGTAGTCCCACGATTTGAGGTTTGTAAAGCTTTATCATTTTATTATTGTACTTATAGTACCGCATTTGTAGATAAACCTC
>NW_008751828.1:168270-171519 GCF_000715545.1 Opisthorchis viverrini | reverse complement strand
ACTTGACTGTTCAACTCACAGTCGCTCACTGGATCGCGAGGCCTGTTTTTTTCTCATACGCACAAACACGTCGCATTAAGCTGACTCATCGGACATCGATTGTCTGCACCGCCTAGTCAGCGTAGCGACCAATCATGTGCCGACGCGCCCACATTTACGCACTGGGACCTACATAAACAGAAACCAAACCCAGTCAAGACACAGACTCGCGCGCGCGCACGGAGCAGGACGTCAACCTCTCCACAAGTCCACGGACAACCATGGAGTACGTGTAGCAGTTTAACTGCGGAGAAAAACACGTTCCCGCCGTCCGGACTTCCACCAAGGGACTCTCGCATCCGATAAGTTCCCTCTTTGACTTGCTCCCATTTTCGCACTGTATGTATTTTTATACATGTCGCAACCATACAAAAACTTCTATTAGTGCACATTCACCTTCTGATATGTATTATGGCTATCATCTCCTGTGCACTAATACTTATAGTACCGCATTTGTAGATAAACCTCCATTTGAAAGAATTGGCTTTTGGGGTTTTGCGCGTAACTCGACGTGGTTCAACAGATTGCTGGAATCAATCTATAGTTGGTGAGATTTAGGGTTTAGTCTTAGCATATCGTCAGAGAATATTTATCCCTCTCTCTTACTAAGGCTATCGATGAGGTTAGCTTTCTATTTTAGTGGAAAAAAACTCTTAAAATTAGTGTATCTGTTTGACCACGTTGGCTTCTGGTACACCAATTGTTTGAGTGTACCATGGTGAAGTCATTTAAGCTCATCTAGGAAGTGGAAATGGTTATCGGTTTTTACCTTCCGCACTGAAACGGACGGTGGTGAGGGCCTTTTGGAGCGAGTCCTTCTAGGTTTTATCGTTGAAAACCGCGAAAATATTGTCTATGACCAGCGCACGCTGAACGCATCTGAACGTTCACGTCAAAAACAGGTGAACGTGTTCAAGCTTGAGCGATGTTATTGTTATACCAGCACAGAAGTATGACCATTCGAACGGGTGTGATGCGAATGTGAACAGTACAACTACCCACATCGGAAATCCAGATGGTTCCAAGCATCTTTGTCGTTACCTGACTGAAAAGTTCTGACAGATGGGTCGATCGATCGTCAAAACCAAGTCAGTTAATGGGTCGTTGTTCGGGTAGTCGGGTTTACCAATCACATCGCTCAAATGTCAACACGTTCACCTGCTTCAGACGTATAAATTCGGATGCATCCAGCGGGCTCTGGTGGGCTCGCTTCGCATGCTGAATGTGCGGAGTTCCAACCCCGACACGACCAAAAATGTGCACTTCGGTCTAATAAAAGCGAAATTCGAGTCCAGTTCTATCCTTATTAAGCGTAGACTCTCTAGAATGATTGCGCCACAATAGGAGGACGATTGTTTAAACGAGTGTTGTGGGTGTGCATTCTACAAAGCCTGCAACCACCGACAACTAAAAGAACTTTGTTCGCGTGTTGGACTTGCCTCACCTCCCCCAAACATATACAAAGTGCTGAACACAACCAAAGCACCACCTGCACTGACAAACGCAGGTCGTCCTATTGGTAACCTGAGCTAATTATTCCCTGATAGATAGCTGGTGCCGTCTCTCACTCGACCTTCTGTTTCAAGTACACCATGCTCATCAAACTGTGTTAAGTACTGCGGTCTTAGTCTTTACAACTATGACTTGAAAAGATTTCGCTAAAATCTAGGGGCTGTGGGTCTACCTGGTCAGCTGTTACTCCTCTGAGAGTAAACGTATGTATTGGAATGTTCTAATTTGTGATAGACTAGCAGATTACCTATAAAAGCTCAGTCGAATCCAAGGCAAAAGAGATAAATCTGATTATCTTGGAGCTCATACGGACGGAAAACTGCCATCTTGAGGGAGCGCGCGCTTGTGAGCCACAGAATACCTATCTTATGGTAACCGACTGCTCAAGATCGGATAGGGCATGTGGGGTATCACGTCCCGGTCCCATGCTTTGTCACTGAGGGGACTCAGGAGTTTATCGAGCAGCCAATAGATCTATAAGTATGACATGTGAAAAAAGGCATAGGCATGGATGAGTTGCATGGCAGCTTAAACAGTGAATGAGGTAATCGGTTTTATCGCTGGAGTATTCATAGCACAATGCTGTCTCGTGTAAGTAAAACCTTTAGGAATACCCAAATTTATTTCTCTTATAAGATGTTTCCAACTTGAACGTTCCGGCCGAACCAAAGCTAAAAGTAAGACAAGCAATGGTATTTTGTTTTTAGTTGTTGATTAACAACATGACGCTTCTACTGGAGGGAACCAGTACATTTCGTTCAACCTGCAGTCGATAGTCTATGGTGCATTTATACCAGTGGCCCAAGAAGTCGAGTTTGGCGTTTTCAGATATTAGCAGCGAAGTCAGGGCTTTTTTCTGTCATTTCGATGAAATTTTTAAGATGACCAAATGTGAATCCTGTACTCGATGAGCTGAAGATCACAAGAATCCTATCGAGAATTTTTGTAGAAAACACCGGGACTTCTTGGCATAAATGGAAGCAGAACTTGCCCAACAAAATGTTAGTAGACGTAAGTTCTTGACTGCCCAGCTGCTTCACAAAACATAGTCTGTCTTTGCTATAATTTCGTGGTAAATTTTCTAGTAAACGATTTAGTGAATCAAGTCGAAAAATGAGGTATTTATGGATCTTAATCGAGCAGTCAGACGCAGCAAGATGCCTGCGCTGACAAACACCAAATGCACAACTAATTATCAAACAGCTGTCGGACCTCACCGACATGCTTTGTCTTTATGTTTTTGGGAAGATGTGGACGGTCACGTGACGATCCACCAGCACAGCCATCCTACTATCGTAGCAAATTTTGAACAGTTGAGGACAGCAGCAATTTCACATGCAGACTGATGATCACCCATTGTTGCATTTTTGAACAAATTGAGCTTGATGTGTTTTGCATGAGGGGATAGTATCGATGATATGACCTGAGTTGTCAACTGTCAGCGGGCTGATAATATTTGTCTGTCGGTTAAGAATTGCTGAGATTTTTTCTACCTCTGTTTTGAGAGTTCCAAACTGAGATAATGCTCACCTGGAGCAAATTTTGTCTAGCGTTTTGATTATTCAGTGCTTTGATAGGTCATCATCATCAAAATCATCATTATCAGCTGTAATAACCGCGTACTGGTCGTACACTGGTTGTAGCTGCCACAGTTTCGTTCACCGATGATTGGGGGGTAAGTAGCTGCGCATTGCACGC
>NW_008751828.1:158562-168167 GCF_000715545.1 Opisthorchis viverrini | reverse complement strand
TGCACGAGCGCCATTGAGGGCGCGACTGGGCCATGTCTGATAATGTCTCTAGCCATTGATGTGGCCCGTCTCGGGGTCCCCATCCAGGAAGACGGCAGTGACCAGCGCAGCTGAGTTTGCTGGTAATGGCCTTCATACTTCGCTGCCAAGTCATTGTTTGACCGCCTCTGGCTCTCTTCCACCCTTCACATGGTTGGGCGAAAAGAGCCCTTCGAGGAAGTCGGGCGATTGGCATACGCAGCACGTGGCCAAGCCAACGCAACCTGTGCAGTGTGATCAATTCATCTATCGAGGGTGAGTTATTTCTCCCGAATACCGTTCGATATGTTCTTCAAAGGAATTAACCTCCCGCTGAAAATCTCACTGATTAGAAAGCACAAAAACTCTAGGCACAACCTAGAATTTGCAGCTGAAAATAGGACAAAATATCTGTGAACCAAATTGGTGATTCAAACGAATGTTGAATTAGCTCACCTTATCACACCTCGTTCCGTAATAATTAGGTTTGCACACACACCGAATTGCGTGCACTTCACTTCCGTAAGTCCGAACACCACCTGAATCAGCATTCGCGGTGACTGCCCCACGATACAATGTTCCACGGGGATCACAGTCGCCACTGAGGGCACCATACTTGAAATTGCATGATTTCGATTGTTCGAACCATGTGGCATTTGGTAAACATTGGCAATAGTAGTATTCTCGGTTGGGTAACTGGGCTAGACAAAAATAAAACCCGAAGTCTCATGGCAGGCTTGATGGGAATGGATGGAACCTTAGTTTGCATCTATTTGCAGATAAGTGTATTTCATTGATGATCAGACTGTCTTTAGCAGATGTGAACGATGGGACTCAGTGTACAGCGGATTTGGTGGAAAAAGAACTGTTTCAGTGCTAATATATTACGAAACTTGGTGAAATATATGGAATTGTGAGTACACGAAATCTGATCAGGTGAATCCTCACAAGTAAGTCTTCGTTTCAGGAACCTGCGACGCGGCGAAAAGGACTGCTGGAATGAAGTTACTCATCAGTCCTCAATTTGGTACTGATGCTTCGCGTTAGATTCTCATTTCTCCCACAGATGAGTCTATTCTAAATTCTTTCGTTGGTAAAAAAAACTTGATGTGAAGGAGTAAATTCCTCGAAAGTGAGCATTTAAGTAGGTATCTATCTGAGTAGTCACCTAAAACATTCTTCCAGGTCGATCACAGATCATTGACCACCATTTTAGGTGAGTCGGCTTAACCCTGATTCCATATCTACGAAGGCGAGTGTCTGGAAGCAGGTCAACAGTTTGGGCTGATGAAATCGTCGCGGCCCAACGAAAGGACGATAGCCATGTTTCTTACTGTTTTTCAAGTTATATTTGGCTGTAAACAGTGTCGGCGGTATCAGAGAAGCAACTGATGGCAAATCCTCACAAAGTTGATGATATGGCTCTTGTTGGTTGTTGTCCTGATGCTTTAACCGGTAAGTAGTACATCTTCGGCTGCTTCCGTGGTTGGAAATTTCCATTTTAAGAAGCTTAATCTTAGAAAGCTCTTTCATGTCGTATTTTGGGATTTTAGAATTCTCCTGGATGTCTGTAATAACAGAAAATCATTACCATACACTATTTCTCAAGGACGTTCGGTAGACATTACCTATTTATCAGAAGTCAGGATGCCCGTGTATACCTCTGGATCTGATACATCCTTTTAGTTCTGGTAAATAAAATGTAACATTTGCACCCAGTAATCCATATCAAATGTGATTTTGTCAGTAAACCCGAATGGTTTTGGAACTGCACTGATGACGTTGAAGAGATCACTAGTCAGTAGGACAGTGATAATCCTACGCGCACAACCATTTGGTTCCGAGTTTTACGATAAACCTTTGAGTAATGCCCACACCGAATCTCAAAATGAGGCGGTGAGTACGGTCCTGACTCTCATAGATTTCTCTAATTTCAAGGGACAACACAAAACGGAGGTTAAACCTCAGATTCTCGGATGACAGTTACTGACAGGTACTGACTCTATCCCTGTAACAGCTGACTAGCAAGTTACCGTCTGCTACGGAAAACCAGCACTTCATAGTGACTGTTTCTTTAAGCTGGTCCGTAAAAAGATCATTTTGGTAATTTTTGGGTCTATGGTGGGATTTTTTGAGAACCTAAGTGACTTGATTTTCACCTAATACACTCATTGTGCAAGCACGCGAATTCTCAAGGACGGTTTTTGATGACGTTTAATGATTTTGATGATTTTCTCTTAAACGTCGTAACAGTGCACACTAAGTTGTCACTTCGAATACTGCTTAAGGCACATTAATTTCGGACGCTTTCATATTAAACTTGTGATTACGATGACTGCCGGTCATTGCGCAGACTTCCTTGGTTTCCCTAGGCCTCGATGGTTATCCGGTCACCTCAGAATCATCTGTTCATTAGTGACAGTCTAACATGCGGGTTTCTTGGTGCGTGTTGATTGATTAGTTGAAGGCAGTTACGTCTGTGATGCTACCTGACTGGGAAGTCCTGATCAATCGATACAAACAGGAGTGTTACTTAGTCATCGTTCGAGCCAATCACATTGCTCAAGCGTGAACATAATCGTTTGTTTAAATGTGCTAATTCAGTTCCGTCCAGTGTGCTTCATTGGAATAGTGGTAACACACTGGCTCCGCATGTCGTATGTCCGGAGTTCACTCTCTGGTACAGTCAAAGAACTGCACTGCTGAGTCAACTCATGTCCAGTGTTTACCCCCTTTGGTGTGGATTCACCAGAATAATAGCGCGAAGTCAGAAAAAGAACTGTCCAAACATAAGCGACATGAAGATGTACTACTTATTAGTCAAATTATCGAAGCAAATCAGTAGTTGGTTAGAACCAGATACGGTTGGAGAAAGGGATTGTCTTTGGCGCAAAGCCGAGTCTAAAACTTCAAGATATTTGGCAGTTGGAAAATTTGACGACTGATTTGTCCGTCTCTGTAGACATCACCTCGAGTTAGCGCTCAAAAAACCTATTTTGCGATGTGGTCTCTCCTGATATGCAATTAACGGAATATAATCAAATGAAACATCACAAACCGAAAAAATACTGCGAAATAAAGGAAGCAATGGCATAGAGACTTGCGGATACTTTATACGGTTAGTTTGATTTTCTAGTGGTTTGTGCTAAATTCAAGACGAGAGTTCCGAAAGTTCTGGGCTGTTTTTAGATACGAATGGTTAAAGTTACTGTAGCTAGATTCAATGGACAAAAACAATTCCCCTGAAACGAGCATATTGGTTATTCGACCCTGTTAACCATGCTGAGCAGCTGTAGAACACACTTGTTGTGGGTGATTTTTACAGCAGAATCCTGTACTTGGCAAGGCCTGGAAAGTTTAATCTGATCAAATTTAATGATCAAGTTTTTCAAATTAACCTGTCTAAAAAATTCAGTGTAATCAACGACTGAGCTTTTCCCTAGTTTACCTCTTTACTTCATATGTGAGCCTATCCCATGACAGAATAGTGCAGGATTTTCCTTTTTCAAAATTTTTTTGCCAGAATTGAGAGACGTCTTGCTGGATGACTCCAATGTCTCCGATAGGCGGAGTGCAGGATATTTTTGGTCTTTTTCGCGAGGAATTTCAAACATATTTTCAGAAGTAGTTTGTGGTTCAAGGTAAGAGATAGTCCCTTTGAGGTGTTAAAATTCAGCGGAAAAGCCTGGGTAACAAAGGAAAGCCGTCGCGTTTGAGGAGTGATCTCTATTCAGTTTTTTTAAAAATAGCGACAGCTGTTGCACTTACGTTAAGCTTAAAAGCTGAAGGTAAACATCCACTGTGGTCAAAGTCGACCTCCTTAGCTGATTAAAGACTGTAATTCTTTCAGCCATTCTAGTGTTAACAAAGTAATTCAACTCCACTGGGACAGTGCATTGAATATTTTGTCCATCGATATCCAACTTACAGTGAATTGATGGTTGACACTGACGAGATATGTACGGTGAATGGCTTGATGGGAAGCCGCAAGGCTTATAGCGTGATAATGACTCCGAAGTTCCGACACCACTGAGTGGTCTGTCGGGCGCTCCACATGCATTCGGACAAAGTTGGTGGTAATCTGGGTGTACAGTAAACCTAGCGTTTCGGAAATCATACTCGTTTTTGAAGTAGTGTCGTTTTAGGCAGAACAGACTGACAAATTGCATGCGCGATTCAGACACAGTGGGGGAGTAAGGAATAGTCGTTGATGGGGTTTCCACGGAAGATACTGCCATCCCAAACAAACGTTTTGTCGTTTTGTAGTGCTGATGCAATAGCCGTATAATCTGTTTTTCGTCCAACGCAGGGTCTGTTAAACAAATATCATCTGACTCCTTCTGGAAGAAATAGAGGTGGTTTAGGCGACCCTGTGTTTCGTTTTTTGGTTCAATCACAGGTAGCGCTTCCGTTCCAAATCGACTATTCTTGAAGCCAACAAGGGCGTCGGTTCTTTCGGGGCCAGGAAGATTGTGCAACAGTGGGAAAAACAAATAAGGGTCGTTGCCTGATGCTTCCGTGTTTGAAGTTGCATTCTCCGCACTTTGTGCAGTCAACATGGCTGCATTAAGCATGCAAATAGCCAAGTGTATGAACTGAAAAAGATAGCAGTAGACTCCAGAAAGGTTACAAAAAACGGTTTATCCCAAAAACATAACGTGATGTCATCGGAGGAGTGAACAATCAAGGTTTAACAAATTTTGGTTGGAAAAAAGCTCTTTGTATCATTTGATTGAAATCAATACCGGCTTCATTAAAGCACAGCATCTGGTGTGAGCTGTTCTTGTGACTACAATTCCGAGGCAGGAGAAGTAACAAGTTCAACCTAGTAAACACATACTGCATATGAAAACGCAACTGAGATTACAAATTCACACTTATTGTTTTCCTTTTTTGTGCGTCCCTTTTCCATTTTATTGGTTGCCTTCTGTGGTAGCTTCTGGGCCTCTTCATGATAAAGTATTCAGTAACTCCTAAAGCTATGTAAACATTTATTCCCATTGCTTCCTTTCTAGCTCGAAGGAGTTGGAACAACTGACTTATCGCCAAATTTTCAAACCACAGACTTCAGCAACACTAAAGTCATTGGCAGATTCGCAAAGAACCTGCTACCCTGAGCAAATAAGCTATCTCAAGCTCAAGTCCACTACCGCTGTCCGCTGGAAACTAGTTTAATCACAACATGGGACTCCCTATATGAACTCATGGATTGCCTTCTTGTGGAGGCACTACCTGAAGAAGACAACGGAACCTCTTCTCTCCTACTAGGCTATCTCTCTGGAGAAAAATGGCGGTATTTGGAACAGACCGACATGTTCATTCCGTGATCATTTTTTTCACCCAAAGCAAACATGATTTAGAAACTCGGCGATTGCACCTACTTGATGAGCCCCAAGGAGGGCGAAACCGCTTGACGGCTGTCGACGAATTTTCAGCCACCTTATGAGTAGTGCAATACGAGTGTGAGATAAAAAACTTTCAAGCGCTTACATGTATCGAATCATTTCTCCGTGTTCACTGTGCGCTCAGGGTCTTTTGTTATCTCACGGCTCTGCACGGTTTGTGCACAAAGGATTACTACTGGATGCCAAGCAGTATTCTTCACTCATATGAATGTTGGGTTTTCGGGAGGACCTCTTTACATCAATAATGCCTAGAAATATTAGCAGATCGACCAAACTAGATGTAATTACTCCGAACCAGAGAATAAGAGCCACTGACAAATCTTTTCGGGTGAATTCAGCCCCTTTTGTCCTGCACAGAATAGGAGACGCCAACGTGAAAACAGCGGAGCTATCAGTGGAAGAACCATCTAGCCACCTTTGTCTCATTAAATTTCCAACCAGGCTGATTGTGTTGGCCCGCAGGGAAACTTGTATTTACTAGGTTACAGAAAACAGTAGCCGTTTGGCTAAGTCTCCTCTCCGATGATAGTAGACGGTGAAACAAGGACCGTGGTTCCTTTGTTTTGACTACTCAACTATGTCAGCATCGTGCCATCTAGAACTTGCACGAAATTGTAAAAGGTGTCAAAGTCCTCATCACCGGTTTCCTCCAGATACCCATCTCTTTAATCGATTTCACTTCTGGCCGTTAATCAATTAACGTCCACCTCATTCTCTTCGGAAACTATGAACAAATACAGGTGGGAAAAAGTACCAACCTGATGGGGGCTGCTGGTTCCCCTTTGATTGGTGCGGAAAGGTGTGCAAGTTAATGGACCAGACTTAGTGAACAAATCAATAGGCACCTAATAAACAAACAATAGAGGCGCCCGAGCTACCAGTGAATGGAAGAAGGCCTTTGCTTTGGTTTTCGGACCATTCCGGGCTGAGCATTGGTCCTGGTCGTTCAGCACAGTCTTCACATTCGGGATTAGCATATACCCTGGGAATGATGTGTGTGGCGCCTTGGCTTCTTTGAAAAAGGCGAGTCTAGCAGAAGTTCCACGTGGATGGTGGTTGTTGATGCATGTACGGGAAGTATCTTGTATATTTTGTTTACATATTTTTAGTCGGCTACTCAAAACCTATGCATTTTTGGGATGCTGGATTATTTGCCCGTCGTGTACGTAACAGTACACAGTACATTATGGCCTGGTTGTCATCAATTTTCGCTCCGATCTATCCGTTTACCTGATGGATAGCTGTTCTACCAATTCATGGAAATAGCTGCTGAACTACGATGCTCCAAGAAAGCTTTCTGCGAAAAGAAATTGTGAATTTCATCGGCGAAAAAATGTTGCATCAAAGGAAAGGCAAAGCTCTATTCATTCTGTAAAGAGTGGTGGCAAGGCAGCATCAATGAAAATACGAACTTTTCAATGTTTTCCTACGGTACAGTCTTCTGGAAGTAAAAACACATAGAATTGTTAAAATATATAACAATAACTTACTACGTGAAGAACCATCCTCACTGGGATTATTTTTTGAAGCAACTAAATCAATAAGCACGTGCATTCTTAGGGTACCTTGAACGAAGTAAATCAATAACAGATGTATCGTCTAACAAGCAAAAGCCTAGGAAGCCTTATACTTTGTCAGTCTTCACCACCAAAAAAGCGTTCCAAGTTTTGAAGGCAACGAGTGGAGATAAGAACTATTATTACTAGCAAGTTTCTCAGCATTTCTGAAAAGTTGGAAATCGTTTCACACTGTACTTCAGACAGGACTTGCTTATCCTTGCGTTGCGGGGACCTGGTACCACAAAGCCTACGTATAGACACCAGGTATAGGATTTTGAAAAATTATCGGTCTATAAGGAGTAGAATTTCATGGAAATTCAACCGGTTACTTGCCCAAAAAATTAAAATTAATGAGGAACGATGTAACTTATCTTTTTTTAACCAGAAATGAGGAAACAAACTGTGAGGCTGGACAAGGATGGCCTAAATAGAGACGTGGTCGCTGTGACGGTAAGGACGTAATTTTTTATTAGGAGAGTGTGGTCGTAGGTTTGTTCACTGGGCAATTTGTTCGCAAACGTTTCACCACCAATCGAGGTGGCATCATCAGTGAGTTATTGGGGAGCGCAGTTGTGCGTAGCGGTGGTTTGGAAATTGTGCGTTCAGTAGTGTTACGTATGTTAATATACGTGCTTGTAGCCGGGGTAACCTTTGAGCGCGATTAGTTGTTCGGTCGGGCGGTTCCATTGGTTGCTCTGTTATCCCGTGTCCTCATTCGCTGCTGCCCACGTGACCTTTGAGCTTGGCATCCCTCGCCGTCGTAGCCTGGTCGAGTTGCGGCTTGTGACCTTTATTGATTCCTTGTTCCTTTGTTTGTGAATCCGAAATTCGGTCCTCCTTGAGTGTTCCGGTTGAGATGTTGGTCTTTTGCGTAAACTGGATCAAGTTCGATGAACGTGGGTATCGGAGAATTAGGACACGGAATAACAGAACAACCAATAGAACCGCCCGACCGAACAACGAATCGCGGTCAGAGGTCACCCCGGCTACCAGCACGTATAGTAACACACGTAACGCTACTCAACGCACAACCACTAACCCACCGCTACGCACAACTGCGCTCCCCAATAGCGCACTGATGATGTCACCTCGATTGGTAATGAAACGTTTGCAATCAAATTGCCCAGCTCAGTGAACAAGCCAACGACCATCTACGCTACCTGGGCTACCGACATTTTCCTCTATAGGAGGGTGTGGATTAGGTGAAGGGGGTACTACAGAAAGCCGGTAGCCCATTACTGGAATTAACCACAAAGTCTTTTTTGATGTAATAAATCACTTTCTTTCCACTGCCGAATGTTTGAGGGGGAAACTTTAACTCCCTTCTTCCTCATTGACTTGTTGTTCCTCTATTCATCACTACATTCGTCGAAGATCTTAAAGTAATTCATTTATCGTCAAATTTGAGCAAGTGACTTAAAGTAACACGGAATTTTGGAAAATCAGAGATCAAATCAGCAAGAACTTAAAAACCTAGTCACCACTTTATCACATTGTACAAAACCTCCCGGACAAAGAGAGAACCCGGAATTCCGATGGAGTAAATGCATCTACGAATAAGTAGGCAGGCTAATTGTGACTGGGTAATTAGGTAATAGGTGGGCAGGCGTATGGCGCAATGACTTATTTTAGAATCATCTGGATAACAAGTACTGTCTGACGAGAGATGCCCTTTACGGACATCTTGCTTTCGGTGACTTCCCTTGGTTATTTATCGGGCGGTCTTTGATCTGTCCGTCACGTACCACACCAAGAATATGGGGCAATTTTGGATACTCCAAATTCAGTATGTATCGTAGCAACTACATTGCGAAAACCTCGGAAGGCTGTTTCTCGCTGTGTACTGCTTGCATAGTCAGAACCATTGTACCACTAAAATTTATTTTGAAATTCGCAGACTTTTCGTGTACAGTGAATGGCGGAATAAGGATTCGCGGCCTCTTGTCGTAGATCGAGTCTTCTTTCCACCCAGAAACGGATACCACTGTCGCATCAAACACAAAGCGGAAGATATCTGTAATAATTGGACCTTGCTTGGTTATAGGGCATAAGTGTGAACCAACTTACATTAGCCTGTAAAATGATACCACTTGTCAAAGACATCACCATTACTATTCAGCATCCGTCACCGAACCAAAAATGCGTCCATTAGAATGTTGGGCGTAGGGCACATTCTGAGTCACTTCACAGAATTCGTCCAGCGAACGATCAAATTGAACTCTTCTGTCTGGCCCTCTTAATAGATTGTTGGATATGATCGGGAATACCAAGCTGGCCAACTAATCCTTGGTTGCATCCTTCACGTCTTAACATATGTGACCACGACTGAAGATAGGAGGATCTCTTGGGAATCATCAGCAGTGCGCATCTCACGAAACTCCGAAGAGTCTCGAACCCGCGTCCTCCCGGCTAGTAGTTTGAACACTTAACCGTTCGGCCACGAGTGGCTGATCAGCAGTGTGATTAACTCGCACTCAGACAGGATATAGCGCCGCTCATCCTTCAATCACAGGATCCACATCACGCGGTCACACGTGTTGACTGGCTCCTCGAGCAACGACTTCTCAGATAGAAGTTTCACTCATCGGGTGAAGTTTATTCTTCCACTGAGCTACTTATATAT
>NW_008751828.1:143482-149248 GCF_000715545.1 Opisthorchis viverrini | reverse complement strand
ACACTGTTGCCGACTTGCCAACTCGCACACGAAAGGCAATTACGCTCATAGTGACCAAGTTTTGATTAAATTAGCTACTGACCAGATGTTCGATATCAGACGAACAGCTGCGGGAAAGAGGAGGATGGAAAGTGGTTCGTGAAAAGAAAAATCTAGGGAACGAATGAAATCCATACAAGTCAGACGATGGAGCAAAGGACGGAATAGTGTTGGCTGTGAAGAAAGGAATGCCTGAGAGCAACAGGCTATTCCTACGCCATGACATCACGGTCAGACTAGTTCAGGAAAATGAACTTCGATATGAATGAATGACATGCTGTATTCACGGATAGCTTATCCCCATGAGACTAGAGCGTGGCGTGACTCACCTCCAATTTGTGAATTCAGCTCATACTTTACTGATTCAGACAAGAAAGTAACCGTTATGAGTGCGAATCACTGGCCGTCTTGTGAAAATTTATTTCGATTAAGTCGTTACTTATATATCATTGCTACCTCACCTTTCCATAAAGGGAGAAACACTGCCCACTAAATTGTTGGTAGTGTGAGGAGATTTGGTATTTTTGTGGAGATTTCGTCCTGTAAGTGAAGCCAATCTATGCTGAAAAGCCGAGAAGCACTGTACAGCTGTTTCATCCTTACTGGGAATCATCAGCAGTGCGCATCTCACGAAACTCCGAAGAGTCTCGAACCCGCATCCTCCCGGCTAGTAGTTTGAACACTTAACCGTTCGGCCACGAGTGGCCGTGACAGTGTGATTAACTCGCACTCAGACAGGTTATAGCACCGCTCATCCTTCAATCACAGGATCCACATCACGCGGTCACACGTGTTGACTGGCTCCTCGAGCAACGACTTCTCAGATAGAAGTTTCACTCATCGGGTGAAGTTTATTCTTCCACTGAGCTACTTTTAGATTGTCAGTAGAGGGAGGAGATTTGGGATTTTTGTGGAAGTTTCTCGAGGAGCTAGTCAACACGTGTGACCGCGTGATGTGGATCCTGTGATTGATGAGCGGTGCTCCTGTGATTGAAGGATGAGCGGTGCTATAACCTGTCTGAGTGCGAGTTAATCACACTGTCACGGCCACTCGTGGCCGAACGGTTAAGTGTTCAAACTACTAGCCGGGAGGATGCGGGTTCGAGACTCTTCGGAGTTTCGTGAGATGCGCACTGCTGATGATTCCCAGTAAGGATGAAACAGCTGTACAGTGCTTCTCGGCTTTTCAGCATAGATTGGCTTCACTTACAGGACGAAATCTCCACAAAAATACCAAATCTCCTCACACTACCAACAATAGGAGGATCTCTGTTTTGCACCTACTATCGGACCTTTGTAAGTTACATGCATCTATGAGCCAGCCCAATGGTTCTATGCTGCAATGAATGTACCAGTCAGCCTGGCTTTTCCACCATGGACATAATTGTCGTGAAACAGTATGGTTGACAGCTGGGGACGTCATGACGATTTAAGTTGTCCTCAGACCACTCCACCCCCAATTCAGTTCACCTCACTTTTTCAAGTCACAGGCCATGCACCAAAATGCAGTGGCTCTAGCTGTCACAGCTTTGTTTACCGGAAATAAGGGGAATAAGATTATGGGAGTTAAACTCTCGAGGTGACAGTCTAGACATTTCGGTGACGCCGAACGGTTCCGTTTGCCAAGTATGGCTGGAATTGAGAGCTACGCACCAAACGAGAGAGACTTGATGCGAAATCTCCATTGGCTTCTGGACACAGCTATATCCACCGCACCAATCGTTTCACAAAAAAACGAGGCTTGGGTTTGATCCTAGCCAATCCTTCAGCATCATCTTGCCTTTTGCGAGTGCAAAGAGCATACTGAACGTTGCAACACAACTATTTATGCTTTTTGAAACAGTCTGCGTTTCTAAAAGTCCTGGTCCAAGGGGAGCGATGTCAATAGTGTATTCAGTGTCTGTGACTGAAAGCCCCAGTGGGATATTTCGATCCCAGAGGTGTTAGAGACAGGTAAAGAAGATTTAAGCTGTAAATGGATTACGATTTTGAAGAGAAAGTGCGACGAAAAACACCCTTGCCTAACATTACTAAATCGGGTGAACTCAGGAGAGAACGCGCTCAAGGGAGTAGACATAAATAATTTACGCGGGATTGGGATTTAGAATATCACCCTTTATTGCCAGACACTGTAGCAGTTTCTGACGTTCACTGAAATCAAAAGGCATATCTGAGATTGAGGAGTACAACAGTTGTGGTCTTCGGAGGGAGTAGTGCATTTCCAGCGCTTGGTCCATAGTGAAGATATGATCGATGCATCTCCTGGATGATTCAGGATGAAATTCAGTTTGATTCTCATGAATCTGATGGATCAACCTGTGTAGGATGACATCAGAGAGCATATTGGAAGCCCAGGTGACTAGAGTGATGCTCTAGTGGTTTTCACACCATTTTCTGACAAGGATTAGTCCAAGGTGACATGAACGTCAATGAGACCCGAAGAACGCTTGATTATGTCGGTTTCGTTACAATATCTGAATCCGTATTCACCACTGCCTGATTGACGCGTAGACTTTTCGGCGTTGTGGTATCCCATGGCTAGCAAAGAAACTGATTTACATCCCCTCAGAATACATCTTATATTGTGATGGCCTTAATATTCCCCGTGTGTCTTTACTCGTTAGAATGCACGGTCAGTTTTAACCACCCTTTGAGTGACAGTGGATCTTTTGGCATTTCTAGTACCAAGTAAATGTTGCATAAACAGTAGAGAGTTTTACACATTACAACTGGGTGTGAATCTCCGCTGATACGACTGATCAAAAGCATTGGAGTGAACGTTATCACACAGCTGGTTTCGTAGTCTGCTTTCTTGAGACATAGCCTAGTCTAGACTTTGCGTGTCAGCATGTGACGTCCACTCGTGAACTTCCGTGTTAACGATCCTACGGGGAACATAAAACCAAGAGAAGAGAGTACTAGCTGCAACAGTGTCTTCCAGAAAATAAACTTCTCAGTCAATGCAGTTGCTGACACTAAAGCAGTCCCGTTCTTCTCGAGCGCTCAACTACAGAATGTCATATTGTGTTAGGCTATCAAAGTCGATGTTATGATGTGCTAAAAAGGAGTAACCAAGACTTATAAATTGTTTTGATTGCTTGCCTCTTTTGGTACTGAGATCCATTGAGGAATTTGATATCTCTGGAGACGTGCTCATTTCGTGGGCCGCAAACAAGTCCAACGGGACCTGATTAGCGGATAAGTGTATGGTTTGCATCGAATGCTAGAGTTAGCTGATGGCTCACGTTCTTGTCCAAGGTAACCTTATACTTCTGGTAATACCAAGAGCTGAAATGGAAGCATTTCTTTAGAAAGTGACAACGATGTCGCCATTCAACTTTTGTTTGCCACCAACAGATCATCCAATAAACCAGGGAAACTGATTGGAGAAAAACCGCCAAGTGAAAGGTATTTTTGATATCTCTTCAGCCGGATGAATATACAGGATACAAAAAAATCAGAGTTACGGTAAAATGCAGTGACCAAAGGTCAACTAATGACTATCTAAAGACTGCCATAAGATAGAACACCCATGCGTAAGGTTCACTTAACAACTCACAAGACGGATGCTAGCGCTTATTTTGCTACTGCAAGGAGGTGAAATAGTCGTCTAACCTGTGGGACACCCAAAAAATATTCGCAAGTGAAACCCATGCAAGCGGAATTCTTTTCGCTCGGTACCTTAGACCAATACCAACCTAATGAAATCCGACTGCACTGTCCAGAAAAACAGTGAACTTACCTGACCACAAACTAGACGATACCAATTTACCGACTGCTTCAACGTCATCAATTTAAAACACCTTTTCTTTGGAGAAGCACAACAAGTAACTTCCGTAAAACCACTTGTATCATTAGCTTACATTCAAAGCCTCAAATTGAAAATAAGAGAACAAAGCGGTTTAGTGTGGGATCTAGTACTAGCCCATTGCAAACAGCGTGGAGTGCCTACCCCTCCAAGTGCTCAATCAGACAACCTGGAAATAAACTGACACATTCGACACGGGATTAGCGTACAAACAGAAACAAATTGTTGTCTGGCTATTCTCTGCACGGCAAAGGACAAATAAATGTGCCGATGTTTGGGGTTGGATTAGTGACTTCAAATATGTACGGCTACGGTTCAATAAAAGGGAGTAAATGCTGCCACCGGTGATAATAGAGAACGAGAAAAAGAGCTCCAAGTTGGCTCTTGTGGTGAGTGATGGACAAAGAAATAAATAAACTGAGGACTTGCTCATCTAATGTACTCTGAACGGTGATGGAGGCACTGATAAGGGTAGACAATACCTGGTGATGTGTCATTATTTTGGTATCTTTTGTGTGGTTTCTATTGATGGTACGGCTGAAGAATCATGGTATACCAAACGTATGATCATATATACATAAATCCCATAAAGTCTGTCAGGCGAAGTCACTTTATTCAATATCCCAACTACAGAGTGTCACTGAAATCCTCCTCATACAATGTACTTTTCGAGGGTAAATATCTGGTACCGGTCTTTACCAGCCAGTTATAAGTTAAATGAATAGCCCAGGCAGAGCTGAATAGATAACCATCAGAACGCGGCAAGATACACTCTGTTTCTGACCTCCGTGCGCCTAGCTTGGTGAGAGCTATGCATCAAAAAATATTTCAGCCATCCTTTCCCTGGGAGCCGTCTTCTAACGAAGCCATGCGATCAGTACAGAATCAGCAAGAAGACTGGAATTCCCTGATTACGGTCAATCGGTGTGTTAGAACGAATCCTTAGGGGCTTAGGTTGATGTTCAAATAACAAGCATAAATGAATTTTCATTCCGCATGTATTAGCTTTTTTCTAAGGTACATATAATGTACTAATGCCATTGGACACGAATGACCTGCAACAAACCAGACAGTGCCGTATTCCACAAACAAACATTGATTTTTCAGCCAATGACGGTCGATTGGAGGGATGTTTAAATGTTTCGTCTTGGGCAGCCCAGAATGGTATGTAACGTTGTCATGTACCTCCCTGTCATTGTTGTTTATTCTATCTTGCTGAATTTTTCGCCACTTACCCTCTCTCTGAAAGAGGTATATTCCTATGCATTCTTTCAGAATGCATGATTACAGAATGAACCAACATTAAGTGTGACATTGAACATTTTCCTTTGAAATGTAGGGGATTATTAATTGGATCACAATGGACAGAGGAAATGATATGTTGTTCGGTCTTGGATTTTTTCGTCATTAAAGCTAAACCACAAGGTTCTGCTAAGCCAGGTCTAAAGCTAGCTTAGAGCTATCTAGCATTTTTCTGGAGATAAAGACGACCGATTAAGTGATTTGTGGTTGTTTTGTAGCTTAATACGGTTCAGGATGTAAACAATACACGGGAGTTTTTAAACTGAACTTGGGTTGAATAGCACTTCCAGAGATAATAATTCAATAAAGTGGGTGTAGAATGTTCCAAACATCTCAAAATTAAGTCACTCTGATTCACCCTGGCATGATCGCGTGGGTGAAGTACTTTTAAAGCTGCGGTAACTGGGTTTTTATTGACTGCCTCACACATTTCCCTTCTTGTGTTCAGGTTTGGTATACATTTACGTGCATACGACCCGGTACATCCTGCTACAAATCTGTCTAGAGAATAAGCTAAGAGATTTGCCATGGATGACGAATGGATAAATACTTTTATTATCTCGTCTTGAGTAAAGTTAGTTGACATGGAACAGCTGGCGTAATTTCAGAGTCACTTG
>NW_008751828.1:137642-143352 GCF_000715545.1 Opisthorchis viverrini | reverse complement strand
AATTGGTTGTCATCATTTGGTTCTATACACTACACGTAAACTGGTAAAACTGGAAGCAGACTTATTTTAGACCTCCAGGCAACCGTTCGGTAGTCCGTGAAAAGCACCTGTATTCAAGATAATACTGCCAAAGTATTTTACACTAACACGGGCTCATAGAAATAAGGGATAGCACACCCTCCATCATGGTTAGACTTTTCTAGGTGTTGCAAAGGCCTTAGCCCCAAACGGAGCCCTAGAGTGCCAAGACCATATAAAGTGGTAGGTCTGAGTTTAGACACAGTCCCTATCTCACATTGCAAGGGGTAGTACAGCCGTTAAAACATCTTGTTGTAAAGAACGAGTGCCCTCCAATTTTGATGAGAAAGCATGATTTTGGTGGCAAATTTAATACCCGTCTTACCACTGCGTTCGAATACACCGAATTATGGGTTGACTAACGCTTTGATGAGGTACTTGGATATTATCACCAGAGAACCTTAAGCATCTACATCTCAAAAATAGGGATGAAACCAGCCGGTAGAATGGACTGTAATTAGGCGACCAGGTAACTTGTGTATTTTGAACAAGGTTTTTACTATCGACAAATACAGAACTTTGCTTATAAATGTGGTTTTAACGGGATACATAACTGAATCTCTCGTTGTCACGATCCTGCACATGAGGGGAAGTTAGGATGCTATGATCAAAATTTCTCAGGACGTACTCACACATCACTGAATGAACGGTAAAACTCTTACCGCAGAACTGGAGGGAGCGCTAAGCTGTTGTTTCTTGGGCAAATTCTGGAGACCACTTCTGTTGTGACCATTAAAATGGGAACTAAAATAATAAAGACGCATGTATATTGAGGTATTCGCTGGTTTCATGGATGTGTAATTTAAATCCTGGCCAAGAAAGAATGGAGAACAATGCAGGTAGCCTACGTAGCATTGGAAAGTTAGTCAGGAGTGCACTGGCGAACAGCTCCTATGGTTCACACATATGACAATGCCCGTAAAATAACGGTGTAAATTTCTTCCAGTCCTGACATTAGAGAACTCTGCCCATTTACAACTGGGTAATTTGCACTTAGAGTACTTGTACCTCTCCTAACGGAATAACAGGAATGTAAACATCATTTTACTAAGGCGTCTGTAGGTATTTAGTGATTGGGGTTTAAAAACGCCTTACGATAAATCAAGTATGAACTACCAGTGCAGTTCTAGTGCCCAATACCTACTTCAGTTTACGATGATAGAAAATCAAACATAAATAACTCATTTGCAACTGTCGTCTTTGAACTGCTACATAAGCGTACACTTCTACAAGGTCATTCGACCAGGATCTACCTCGTACAAAATTCCAACTTTATGGTTACAAACTACCATACCACGTTGATTCCTTAGTTCACCTCGCACTTGTCATTTTTTTGGCATGGAAAGCGCTCTGCGGTAAGATCGAGTAAAAGCATGATTTACCCTGGAAGGGCTGATGTGCGTATCAACAGTTGTAGTCACCCGTCACCAGAGTGAAATGATGGTCAGGCCAGCAGCAGCGTCACTACTATTGAATTTGCTTCTCTTCTGCTCTGCTTTCCAGCTATTCTGCTACTTCGGTTTGTTTGCACTTGTAAGCGCACAGAGTGAGAAACAGCCGGGCGAAAAGATAGTTGAAGATTCGTATCTTCAGCTCACACTGGTACACAACCTACCGTCGGATGATCAATACAGGGCACGTGTAGGATACGAAAGTGGTTCAGTTGGTAGTGAAATCCTACCAGTCGTATCTCCACCAAAGAGCCCAACAGAAAGGTTACAGCACATTCAGATGTACAGAAAAAAGAAGATTGACAAAGCCACTTGCGACAGTTATGAGTTCAATACGGTGTATTGGATGCTGGAACACTTTCAAGACAAAATAGAAGCCCTTTCTACTTACCACGGAATGGAAGAAGAGAACGCAGCCACAATCCGCGCTTTGGTCCCCTCAATTACACAATCACGCATGCAGTTCATGACATTCCTATGCCTCCAGAGACAGCATTTCAAGAGTGCTGAACAATTTCGGGAAGGGATCTGGTCCCTGTCTCCTGATCACTACAGATTTTGTCCGAGTCCTTGTGGGGCACGTGAGGGTCCCGGAATGGATGAGGCGAAACGTGTAAAGCTCAACCGTTACACCAACCCTTGCAGTTATCCAGCTGCCTACTCACCCTATGTATCCCGATCATGCGTGGATGTAAAAACTTCAAGTATGTGAAAGTTATACAAGCGTTCTTGAACGCAAATCCACTCAGCGCTATTTGGATTAGGTTTATCCTTGACGCAAAATTAGGCATCGAAATATTTAGTAAGCGGGTTAGGAAACATGTCACTAACCTTTGCCTCTTCTATGGTTCTGATATTCTTCCGGGAGTATAGGTGATTTGTTAGATCAGAATTATTCAATGGAGGCTATATGGTTTATCATTTAAAATCTTCACGTGCATTGCATTCGTCTGGAGTGATTACTTTGGGAGGAATCTAGCTCTTGTTTGCCCCTTGTGGCCACCTTTACAGCTCAACCCACCCACTCTCGGATCTTGATTAGACTACCTCGACTTGGTCTCACCAGAGGAGTATGACTGCATTAGAAATTTCGGCACCTCGTTTTTTGCCGGTATCAGTGATACTATTATTTGCGAGAAGGTGCAGTCGGTCTCTTGTAAACGTTTCCCAGGAATCAACGATAATAATTAACTGCATTGTGGTTTGGTTTAACCGGTATCCGGATCATAATTTGCCACAACTCCTGCAAACAGCTTAAGCATTGGATTGATCCATCCTACAATTAGTGACATGGCGCAGAGAAACATTTTTTATGCCACTTCTTATGAGTCGTTCCTAATCCTCATATTCCAAGTTTTGTCGTAGAAGTCTGCTTTTCAAACTGGGACCAATATTATTCATGATATGAACGTAACATATTCCACCAATTACTCCTATCTATAATTCACAAGAATAGCGTTTGTCATGTTTCTTCTTTAGGTTACTTTGCTCATCACGAAAGTTTCCATTGTGATTGTATTCCGGGCGCCCAATGGTTGAGTCACTCCAAAGTTTGCTCCTCCGCCGTCGAGAAAACAGCCACGCCCTGTAATCAATTTGGTACAAGCCATGTTAAGGCGGTGCAGCTTCACCTAGGTGATCACAGCTACAGTTCCAGCAGACAAATGTGGGAGTGTGAGTGCAAACCGAATTACTATGGAACGTATTGTGAAAAGGTAAGAACATAAGCTTTTTAACATCCTAAACGGACGAGAATACAAACATGTAGAAGTACCCGTTTCAAGCTTTCACCAAATCTCGATAACTAAGTACTAACTAGGTACTGATTGAGAAGGATCTTACAGATGAATCTCTCACGAAAATAATTGCAGCAACCAGTCCTTATTAGTTCTGAAAGGACGAAGTTCAGGTGATCTTATTGTTTGGAGAATAGTTATGGAATATCTGGAGAACGTTAATCGATTTAGCCGTTTATCTAAGGTCGTCATGACTCTGGCATTACTGGAGCAAAGACAAAAAATGATGAGGCCACAGCTTAACAGTAATAATGGTATTACTTTAGCGTCCCTCTGATTTGTTTAATTTAGATTTTTGGGATAAAAATATCTCATAACCCTTCGTTTTTCAGGCCTCTACCTACAAAGTTTTCTTCATGCAGACGGATACGAATGGGCCGTTGCTAGGCTCCAACAGCTACTGCATTCGATAGGGATGACGATAATCTGAGGATGATTTCTATGGATCGGTTTCCGTCTGAGATAACTGAGTGGGTTTCAAGAGTTTTCTATGACCGGTGGACCTGCTCATTAAAGATATCCATGCTTAACACACATTAGTTTTTCTGCGTAAAGCCTATAAAACCGTGTCGATCTATCGTTGTCCCATATATCAAGTGAAATGGCATTTTTATTGCAAGGAAATTAGACTTCGTGATTAGCTTAAAGTACGGGGCCACGTGTGTTTGCAACTCGACGGTTTCTATAGAACTTTCTGAGAATCTTTTAAGGTCATGTTTGATTTATTTCTCTGACGCTTTGCTTTAAAACTCAGTGGCAACATCGTTTTCTGTATGCAACCAAATCCGATTGCCTTCAATCAGCTAGCCGATTCTCTGGATATGTGCTCTCGATTATCGTCTAAAGTTGCAGTGTCACCATGACTTCATTCCGTCATATTATTATTACGCATTTGCTCCAACTATTTTCTCTAGGTGAAAATAACAAGTAAAAATGACGGATCCAAAGGCTTACTGGGTACCGTTCAACAGCGTTTAATAAAGTGGCAACGTCAGGCAAGTTGTTAACAGTGATGATGATCTAGGTAAAACTTCAGGAATTCAGTCTTTCGTGAGAAGAGATGCCGTTACGGAGGGAAGGGAATGAATGATTCTGCATTGTGGACATTGATGACTCGCTCAACTTTAGTCTGTTGTAAGGTGGATTATTCTACAGAGGGGTTGTGTGGACATAGAAGTCCTTATCTCTCAAGATCACATCCTTTGGGTCATTCCTTTTACCTGACAGAAACACGTTATATCTGTTTCCAATCGTGTTAAATAGCTCAAAAACCCTTGCACAATGACCATTGGAAATGCGCTCCCGGGGAACGTGGCGTGTGCTGTTCTCGATGGCAATGAATGTATTCCTGACTGGAACACATCTCGTTACCAGTGCAAGTGTCAGCAAGAATATGATCGTCTTCCACCTGAAAGCTATCCAGCTGGACGTCTTCTGGACAACTGCCTCCGGGAAGTTCATCCTTGCGCGATCACGCGCTGCCTTCACGGAATTTGCGTCCTGGTAAGTTAGCTATCAGTTAATCTGGGGATTTTCTCCCATTCGGGCACTTCACCAAGAAGGTATATAGACTTGAAGCAGATTTCCAAATTGAGCTGTTGGCGAAACACGACCCGAGTCACTAATCTGAGGTAAAACACTTTGGCCCAAACTAGGAACAGGCGTCGATCCACGTACCTACACTTTCGATCATGACAATGGATCTTTGAAGCCGATTAAGTTTTCCTGTACCGTGCCTTGTAATAAACAGTGATAAATAGTAAGGCACTCTAATAGTTTAATACGGAACTAACCTTTAGCAAGTCCTCTGCTCCACAAAATCTGTACGAAAACAAGGCGCACCCACATTCTTATAAAACGGAACATGTGATTGAAGTGTGAAAAATTCCTATTTCACCGATATGACTTCCGTCAGTGGGGGATTCGATCGCTGTTACTTCAGCCTTACTACATAGTCCAGTAACTAGTTTCCCTCACCACAAATGATCGTTTGCCATAATCATCTTGCATCCTGGAGGGTGTGTGTTAATACATGGCAGCCGACACTGATTCTGCCGGTTAACGGTAGTTGATCCACCGAATATTTGTGCATAGGATGTAAGCACAGGCTGTTCACGGGTAGTCAGATTCTGTACTATGTGCAAACCACCGACCTTGTTGTACTCCCACTGGAATGAAAACAGCAATCAGATATGGGAGGCTTACCGATGACTAGCAACCACCTTGGCGTGATGGCATAATAGTGAGCGCCACCAACTTAGAAAAAAAGACAACGCGCTGACGTCAGCCGTCGATCCCTTTGGCATTCAAAATTCTCTAGAATAAATGCCATCCCTTCAAACTGAGGCGCATGTATATTATATATATACATATATATATATATAT
>NW_008751828.1:123629-137385 GCF_000715545.1 Opisthorchis viverrini | reverse complement strand
TATATATATATATATATATATATATATATAGCGCCTGTCTCGTGTTCATTTAAGGAGACACGTTAACCTGTGGATTTAAGTCTCTATCTGCAAAGCTACTTCGAGGAGCCTTCAATGTAGTGGAAGTTTCCGGTTCGTTTTCCAGTGACACTTCCACTGTGCGGTGCTCGTAATCTCTGAAGCAACCAAGCTACGTTCTTCTTTTTTGTCAGGCTGATTATGGGGTTACAATGGAAATGCAGGGGAAGCTGTCCCGCGAACCGATGACTTGGTTAGGCAGAAGACCGATGGTTAAAGCACGTTGTTTGTGCAACGCCGGATGGACCGGTGCAGCATGTGGGGAGCCACTTATGATGAACGGCTGGACGCCATGGTCTCCTTGGTCGCACTGTGAGCCTGTTTGCCAGACATCTCTGACACAAAAACCACCAACTGCTGTTCAGGAAAGGTTTCTCGAAGGACAAAGCACACCGCGATGGGGAACGAGACAAAGAACACGACGGAGGGATTGTATGGGATTGTCGTATGATTGTCGGTACGAACTGCAAGAGCACTACGCTAGAACGGGTGGTTCCATTGGAGATGGTTTCTCATTGGTACAATATGAACGGAGGGCGTGTAGGCCTAGACCTTGTGATAGACATTTGTATCTGGCTATGGGAAAAAGAGCAGTACGGAGATCACGAATTCAGGGGCAAGTGGTGAGTTGTCTGTCAATGTAAAGTTGTTCTGTTTGATCTAACCAGCTTTCACAAGCATCCGCGATGTATCTTATGATGCCCCGCAGTGCTGTAGTTGACAGCTAAGAAATTGGGCAATCTTTCATGCGCGTCTGTACTACGGTCCATTAAAATCTCGGCCACCAACTGTACATATTTTATTCATCCGTAAAAGTCTCTTAAACTAAACAGGAAATTAGTATTTAGTCGAAATGTATAATTTGCTGTGTTCCCTCGCCTCCCAAATCCTGATGGTGGTAAAATTTGTCGCCCATAAGCTGAAGCGATACTTTTGTGAAGCCATCCAGTGCTAAGCATTACCTTCCCCGAGAACGGCCAAAAATCGATTTTCTTCGGGAAAGCTCTGATCACTTGATGGCGCGTGCTGATAGTATCATTAAAAAACAGCGTTATGCACAGAAAGCATGGGTCTTATTGTAGTGAGGAATGACTAAAAAGGTAAGAGTTGTTTTTCCAGCACCACTGTTGCTTCGCAACAGATAAATTTTACCTCAGGCTGAACACCGCAGAAAGGAACAAGTAAAAGTGCACCAGGACTCAAAGCACCCGGCACGATTCATTGGAGACTCGAAGACTTTTGTGGACGTTGGATACGTATGCCAATACTGCTAAGACATTTCAATAGTCTCCGCAGACAGCAAATAAATAGGGACTTGTAGTAAACAGTTAACATTTAACTGATCTTGCCTATATTCAACCGCCGTTCTCTTGACGACCCAGAAGCAAGTAAAAACTAGGTAGTTGCCACAACGACAACGAAAATCCTTCAATTCGGCGAGTGCCTCGATCTTTTTTGATTAACAACTGGTAAGCCATTTGTGGGGTTCCGAATCGAAGCAGTGGATTCTGGGTTCAAATTTCATTTTAATAGCTTCTGGATAATCATTCAGGTAGTCCACGAAAAGATGAAAGAACTATACGTGGAGTTGACTTTTATATCGTGCACTTATTTTATTTACGTGGTAGGATCTCAACAGAAGTACTTAAACTTCCTTAGTTCTGCAAACGTTACCAGCGCACGGCGTGAATTTCTTTGGTGTGCGGAAATACTGCAGTCTCAAGACCAAGATGACCTATCACCTGGTTAGTCTGCACCAACAGTTGGCACCAGAGTGAGACTTTCCAAGAAAGAGTGATCCACATTTCGGATGTCTTATTTTTAAGCCCAGTGGAGATTTAATTGCACTCTACCTGCTCCAACAAGAAGTGCAGCCTCCGGATGAAACCGTTTTTCTGGAACCTTGAGCCATCATTCGTTGTTTTCTCAACCGTCCTATCCCGTCTTCTCTGCGCATTGATGATGACGGGCCCCCATGTTAACAAGAATCACGCCTCAAACCGATCTACTTTGTATCGGATTGGTGTTGTCGTAGTGTTGTCTCGTTTCCTTGACTGATAATCAACTCACTGATTAACTCTGGGTGTGCGCGTTCTTATTTATAACATTTCTGGACGATCGCCGTACCATTCAAAATGGACAAAAATGCCTCACCATACTGAACACCTTGATGTGCTAATCCTGTGACGGTGTTATAAGTCACTGTCAATGATCATTGTACAGTCTATGGAAATGCATGTTTTTTTTTATTCTGGATGCGTAGTGCACCACGTTGCAGGAGCGTAGTTCACTTTGACAGGCAAATCCGGACGGAACTAATGTGAAGGTTGGTCGTAACGTTATTTATTTTGAATTGCCTTTCGCAAGTGGGTAAACTATTGCTTACCAATAAAGCCCCGAAGTAAACACTAATCGACTAAGTTTAGGAGGCTTGTCTATTGGTTTATTATAGTTTACTTCATAAAGCCACACAACGTATTCAGTCTTTGAGGTGGCTGTTAACGAGGTATGACTCAGCCAGTCATCAAATATATGTAGAATAATGGGGAATATTAGTCATAAGAAGATCTCTCTCTGTTTGTGGCAAATTAAGAGATATCCGTATAAAATTAGCGGTTTGGTAAGGTTAACTACTACCAATCAGCTGCGAGTCAACAAAAGCCAGACTCAAAATGTATCGGCCATATAAGGTCAGTTATGAGCTTTTGGGGAAGTGGTGCTCGGAAAAATTAAGCCAGATAAAAGGATATATGTTAATCTCAACAAAGCATACCTTAACAAGAAGGTAAATGCCATTTCTAGCACACTTCTGGAGGAAACAGCCTTTCAGTTAGCACATTAAATAGGCTAGGGCAAAACCCATCAATATGAAACACATTTATTTTAGAAACACTCGTGAACACATTTTGGGCTTACCCGCAAAATTCGCATGTGGATTGAGGGCTAAGCGATGAACGGGACGATTCATTAGAAGCTGTAGCCCCTGCGGTTAACAATATGTCGCGAAATTTTTAATTAAGATATTAAGTTGTTCATCCGGATGCAAGCACACCCATGTGGTTAATTTCAGAATGTTAACTGGATGTTACAGTGTTGTTTCTTTTCAGCGAATAGCGTGATCATTAACTGTACTTCAAACCAGTACACATTGTCTTAGGTCAGTATTGTAAAGTCGTCATGACAATAAGTAGCCATCAGCCAAACGAAATCTCCACATATGGGTTTCCGTTTGAGCTTTGGTCTTGGTTCTATGGTTTCGCGTCTGAGTTCAAGGTTAAAATTCATCTTTTTTGGGGAAGCTTCACCCACTTGCTATTCAATACCTCAACGAAACGCCACGCTCCCTATTTTTTGAAGTTTCCCATTTGAGGTATTTGCAAGACAATGACCCAGTAAGCATGCATTTACGTACGGAGCAAAAACTTTGCTGATAAGAGAAATCACAGATATTCTCAACAAAGATAGGTTTTGAGAAATGAGTTTCCGAAGTATATCACGACTCACCTGGCAGTTGCATATCATTCGCTTAGTGGCATTCTCACCCGTCGATTCAAAGGGTTACCAAGCAGAGAACTTTCAAGGAGACATTTTTTTTAAATGATAGCTCTTCCCCTGTCATGACACGTGTTTCAGTGTGAAAATTGGTTGGTTTGCTTTCTACTAATCGACGGATCCAATCACTAACTTAATTCAGTGATCTGGAATCTCTCCTGTATAAGGGTTATCTGTGTCCAAGCAGTGTGTGAATAAGTGCGATTCAGTCGAATAGTGAAAAAGAGTTGATCGATCTGATAAACTAGCGTAATTGTGGAGTCCGCCGATGCATCACTCAAACTCCAATATTGTCACAGCTAACGAGACGAAGAAGGCTAGTTAAGGGTATACATTCGAGTTGCTAACACACTGGAGTTTTGCTGTTTAGGAGTTTGGGTGAAATACATTGTATCGTAGATAAGTGGTACCAGTGAAATGTTGGCTAAGAGAAGCTGTTTAACAGTGGATCACTAACGAAATATATATCAACTATTCATACCAGACCAGCGTGATATGAGTCAGCATGAATGTTTAGAGCCGCAAATATCTGAACAACCACGCTGTTTCTGAAAGCTAAGTGAAAAAGCTGTCAAAAAGTTGTGAAATCAACTGATAAAACCTGAGCTGAACTACAGTCCACTAAGGCGTTTGGACTCGCTTTGGATGCCTACATCTGTTGATGGCAGGCCGGCCCACCCGAATGTCCAGACAGTTTGCCCTGCTGAAGCGCGTTTGCATCACCTGGTAGCACAGTCCTGCGGTAGATGACTCATCCAAAAGGTGAGATGGGAACCGTGGTCCTGGATGATTGATAAGTACACCTGTACAGTCTCTTTAATAAGGAGCGTCATGTAACGCCTGGGTTGTAGGATAGTCAGGTGAAAACAAGAGTTGGCGGAACCAACCAGTCGTCCTTAGACTGGTCTTCCGGCTTTCACTTCTCACACTCCAGGCCCCCAGTTTGTACTTACGTGATACAACGATGAAACTGTTCCACACGAATTACAAATACTGAAACTGAATAAAGTGGAATATCTGGGAACAAATTACGCGACATATCACGAAAAATCAAAACCTTACTTCAGGTAGATAAATTTAAGGAAGTTCGAATCGTCATGACATCCCGAGAACACTTTAGAAATTTTGTTGTTGGGTAAGGCACACGAATCATTAGACAATACGGTAATTTTGAGAGTGGACCTAGAACAGAGAACTAGCTTGAATTAAATTTTAAGTTAGCGCTAACGTCAAACAGCCCCGTCGTAAACAGTGATTACGCCAGACTGGGTGAGACTGTGCACAACAAAAGCTTTTTTCCAAACCAACAGAACTATCTTACGTTAAACTTAGAAGTACCCTGTCGCACCAAAATAGTCTGTTCACTGCACACATACAAAGTGTGACATGGCCTTCTGGAGGCGTCACTTGAAGAAGTAGAATCTTTACTTTCTACTTCAGTTGACGCTTCTCCTATTTAGTTTTTGGGCTGTTGATTCTGCCCGTGTGCCAAGCCTTGAGGCAGAGCTCTTTTGAAACGATTACGATCACTAATTCAGTATTAACGTCTGAAGTCAACTGTCGACGGGAGCTTAATACGGAGCCAGAAAATAAATTCCCTTCAAAGCTGCAAGAATATGGAAATCCATAGCGTCTATAGACAGAGGGTGGGCACACAGCCTAATAATGAGCGCAAACAACGGGCGAGTATAAACCAGACTGCTGTTGGGGAAGAAAATTTTGTAAGCAGTAATTAACGCTGACAATGGCGAAATAAAAGTAAACAAATGAAGCAACATGAATGTCAAGGTCGCAGTGACCACTACAAATATCAAGTATGCTCACTTCAAACACAAGTCTCCAATTTAGCGGTGACCAGGTTCTAACTAGTGTTAAAGGTAAGTTGTTTTTCTACAGCACATGTTTCAGCGTTTAAAGATGGATCCTCATCTGAACACGCAATGTAAATTTAAGTCACTTAGTCTATCTAAATCTCAAAGAGGTGCAACGGTGATGTATATCTTGGGAGAAAGTACACGATAATAGGTATTGTTTTTGTTGGTTTGTCCAGATTTACTGTCCGCTTAATAAAGGTAATGTTCTCATGGTAATAAATTGCAAAATCGCAGTGACTTTTTCCAATTCGAGTAGATGCAAATTCGCCATATGAAACTACGGTCAGTTTCATCAATATGTAATGTTCTGTGCCTTAAGCTCACTCTTCACTGCTCAAAAGAGGCACTAGTTGGTTTAAAATTAGTTTTACATTGATCTGATCTATCAAGAACAATGAATGTCTATAACAATTATCAGTAAAAAGAAACCAGTGGTCCAGCATGGGTCGATGAGCAGTTGCGAATTTTACCGTACTATCTTCCAAAACACCTGTCTTTGTATGGTATGGATGAACTGTCGGTCCCAGTAAAAGAACTGCGCTCAACCTGACACTTTGACAAAATCCAGTGGCAAAATCTCCAAATTTGCAGAAACTTTACAATACGAGTACGTTTGAAAGGTTATCGGACATAATACAGACTATCAAATAGCTTGGTACCGTACATGGTGTGCCATTGTACCCTGCTAAATGAACCGCTTCCGTGTATGAAACGCAAACAAACTACGTTGGGTGTACCCTTACTCCACCCAACAGCAGATTTCATGCTCAACCACTAAGAATGTATTACCAGAACTGTAAATCTTTCTTCAAATGCGAAACAGACTTAGCTTGTTTGAAATGGAAACCAAATGCTCTTGGTTTCTGGGATGGCACATTAGCTCCCTTCGTATGCCTTTTCTACACCTCTGCTGGGCACGTTTGTTCGACTGCCCATTTATTTGTTGCTATGTAAATGATAACAATATTGCCAAAACAGTTCAACCCCTGAGCCAACTCATCTGAAACCTGAACAGAGTAGTGTGAACAGCATAAGACTGGAACTCGTGATCCAACAGATACGTGCAGAAAGAGTTGATAAAGCAGATACTAACAGAAAGGTGACCGAGACCCACTGTATCAAATACCTTTTATCCCAAATATTGTGGTTTGAATTACTTAAAACACATGCTATGTCGGTCCCATAATGAATAAACGTGCATCCTTTTCAGCGCGACACGCTTAAACAGGCCTACACGGTGCATCTTTGGACTGTATTGGCCTTTGCTTTTGTCTTCGCCATTTTCGCCTTTTTCGCTGCATTCGCAACCAAAATGCAAAGTGAACAGGCATATGACGATATGCTTTTCCACAAGCTATCCTCCGATGAATGATAGCCTGTGAACGTCTTTGTTACCTGTGAGTCACCTGAACAATTCTTGATAATTGTGCATTTTATCATTATTCCTGTAATAAACGTTTTCGAGAAAAACAAGCTACTTTCTTATACAGCGCCAAAGTGCACTATACTTGTTCCCTACAAACGCCTTATTGGTTTGCTGAATAAGTTGAAATTTCTCGTTTTCATCGAGGAGGGGGTTTGCTGACATCAGTATAATTCAACCTTATGATTCAGCGAACCTATCTCTGTATGGGTACAGATAACATGAGCGTGTTCCTCGTGTATTCGATTTCTTTTTCCCTTCCTCAGTTATATCATGCACCATACATGCTATAAGGCTGTGTACACGCTTAATGCACAAGTACCTGGTAACATTTGAATTTAGTCAGGAAGCTCACACAATATACGTGAAGACGGTCTGAAAACATGCGCGATACTCCTTTAAACGCACGCTGAGAGCAACTCGTTGAGTGCACTTCAATGCCGAAATTCCGAACAATTAGCTTAAATTTCTGTACCCTATAAACAGCATCCTAAACCCACTATAATGTTCATAATCTGAAATAACGGCAACCATGCAGAACTGCGAACTATATACAACACGTTGACAATCGTTCTCAGAATCCAACCAGCAGGTCTGTAGAAATGGTGTTCATTTACGCACTAATAGGTGAACGTATTTCTTGCTAGAAAATTCTCACTAGCCCGGTCGAACGGACAGCGGCTGGCAGCCGTAACTGCGATGGCATCAAGTTGTCTGGGTGATACCCTCGATTTGACCATCAGAAGAGGGTGGGGCGCTTGTTCATCGGTTAACGAAATTCTCAGCCAATTAACAACTCCATCGAATGACAAGGACAGCGCGTGGGGTTTGTACGTCTCGGATCCAAACATGGAGGGACATGAACCCCCAGGTACGATGCCTGGTCAATGCTACGTGACTGTTCCGTTCATTTATCGATTGCTTTAGTTGTTTTGTCCAATATTCCTGTAGCAGGTTCCAGTAGCAGCTTTATTTTAGGGAGAAATAAAAATCTCATTGCCAAGTAAATCGCACAAGAAAAATAAACCAGCCAACAGTCTTCTCATAGATAGTCCCAAACACCAATACCAAGAAATGATTCACATCAAAATGAAAGTTGAAGACGATCCTTGCTTTTTTGAGGACCGTTGTTCAGTGTCTAGGGATTTAAGTTTCAAAGCTTATTTGTCTCAGAAACATGATGAGTTGAGCGTTAATTTGGAGTAGTGCGTGCACACCAAAATGTCGTTCTATATTCCAAAGGAAAAAGAAGCCCGTCCATTCGATTTTCGGCAACGGACTTAAAGGACTGGCGCTAGAATGCAGCTAAATGAATCCTGTTTTATGAGAATTCGAAGTAAACCACTCATAGGCCTACTGTTCATGTCAGGGCCTTCCAAAAGTACTTTGCAAATGCTTTGTATAGTGCCCAAGTTGTTGGAATGGCTTGGACAGAATACTGGGTGATGTGGGAGACACCTCAGTGAGTGCAACTTCGTCCTTTGTCATAACCACTTTTCGCATGAAATTTACACATATCGCCATATCTGATGCTAGATCTATCGCGTTTCAAATATCTTCCCTGTGGTGAACGAGGGCGCAGCCCGACAACTGTTTGGTTTCCAAAAGTACAGTTCTCCATGGCAAGCAAATGTAATGACGTACGCTGCAAAGAATAGGTTAGACCGATCTGTTGAAACAGTGAGTTACTTCAAACGATTATTGATGGGTCGATAAGCTGGTCTGTCATTTGAGCGAGCTTTTGTGCTAAGTTCTGTTATCGGGCCCTTACTGGATTCTGAAATATCTTTTCTGCAGGGACTTTAGCAACGCGATAAAAGAAAGATTGTCTTCTACGTCCATATAATTCTCTTCATGTTCGGCCCATTGTGACTGAATAGGTACTGATAGCTGCTTTTTCATATGGATCGGATTGGTAGTGCAGTTGAACTCATAGACCTTACACTTATAGAGCTCCGCGTTAAACAAAGTAATCCCTTAGTATCTCCAGTCGGTAGGACCGGTCCTTCTATAGTTTCATACATCACTGCCTGAACATCGTTTTGAGAGCGTCAAAACTGTTCTTCGGCTATGCTGATGAACACTCTGTATCCTGAGTCTGAGTCCAGTAGTAAACTGGATTCAACAGAGAATTTGACGGGACCCCTACAATTATGTAAAGGGTACACCAAACACCAAGCGTAATCGTTCATCTTCTTTGCCACTTTAACCTCAAAAAATACAAGGGTGGGATGAGCTCCTGAGAAGCCATTAAAGAGACCTATCAAAGTTTTATGTACAGGATTGCTTTAAGGCATAATGGCAACTTCGCACTCGAGCAAGAGGGTAGAGAACCCACTGAAAAAATAGGGGGAACATTCTTTGGGTTCAGTCTATCGTCAACAGTGGCGGACTACTTCTCGAGCACAAGTTATCTCCGCTTTAACTGTGGTTGTTCTCGCTCAATAGAAAACTTTCCACGACAAGTATAATACTGCGTTCAACATTGTCAATGGACTTTTCGTCATTTATGGCCTTTGTAAGCCGACGAAATGCGAACTTGGAAAAACAGCAAGCATACGGTATTCAGAACATTTATTCCTGTTGTCTGATGGTTATGGTGTGTCACGCATGTTGTTAAACGGAAAATAAGAGAATAAGAAATGACGGACCAAGATCACAAGAGCTCGGCGTTCGCATATCATCTTAAGGAGTACTTTTGAGATGGTTGTTGCGCAGGTTACTGTCAATCTGTTTGCCGAGCTTTTTAACTTGTTTTCAGGTGTTTCGTCACCGTGCATGCACCGTTACGTACCATCCGCGAATTACCAAATCTCCAGTGTTGTTGTCAATATCTCTGGTGGCTCACCGCCCTCTGTTCACGGTCCTTTTAGGTGAAGCTGAAATAGAGTTGGTAAAGGAATATATTGTCTATAGACTGGCTGTTGACATTCAACAGTAAAATTACTCCTAACTACTGTTCATAACTGCACTTAGGGAGACCTACACCAACTGCCTCTGACGCTGAAACCTTGGTAGATGGCAAGTCTATATTTCGAATCGACTGAAAATATGGGAGGGGAGGTGTAGTTGGTGCGTAAGTAAGACGCCCCTGCTCTCTTTGTTGTCCTATCCAACACCACTGCAGCATCCACATTTGGTGCCCCACGATTCTGAATTCTCATGTGCGGGACCAAATACTCTTGTATGGGCGTCGCGTATCATTTCCCCTTGATCGTACTGGGAGCGATTTGTTCCCCACACAAACCTTCAAGCTACTCTCTCCAAACCACGACTTCGTGCACCTTTTGCTGGTATTTGACCTCACCCCCCCCCAAGGTCCCCTACCAGTACGTCATGTCTAGCGAACAGTTCGCGACGATGATGAATAAATTCGCAAACTGCCTGCCTGTAACCCGCACGTCTACAAATTCACAAGGAACAGCGCAGGCCGAATGCCACCTCTACTGGATACGGCTATCAGTATGAAGGGCACTCTCTCCCCAACAGTTGGCTGGTAAGCAAATCGATTGTCACGTCAACATGTAGGTCTGGCGCCCGCTTACCTGCCGGCAGCTACAGGCTTGGTGGCCTCACTGGCATACTGTGTGAGGTGACTCGGGCCATTCCAAGCCACCTAGCCACCGGCAACTTGATAGTAAAGATGCGACACGGCTTCCTTCGAAACCGTCCTTGCACGACGAATATGCTCGTATTCACGGACAGTTTAACGTAAACCAGGGACCAAGGTCCCGTCGGTCGTCTTATCTTCCTGAATGCATTCATTCAAGTTCCATGTGTATCACTGCTTTGCAAGCTTGAATTTTACGGGATTTAAGGAGAAACTTCACGCTAGATTATTCCTTTTAGTTACAGAGGAAAGTTGAATCGACCAACCTTCCTTCGAACCGGTCTCCATTGAAACTTCTCAAGGTCCGGTCTTGGGACTAATTGTTCTAATCTACCTCAAAAACCTGCAAATTTTTGTCTGGTTGTTTTTGGGGTGCTTTTCTCAGTCTATTACGAGAACATGACACTTGGTGTATCCGTGTTTCTTACGGTTATTTGGAGCACGTTCTCCTGCGCTACTCATATTTACCTCCGGATACCTTTATGGAACCAACTTCAGACCACTTCTTGAATACGCTTGTTTCCTTTCAGGACGAAATAATGTGCCTGCCCGAAAAGCCGTAAATTCGAATCGCGCTTTGCCTCTGAGAGGAACTAGTGCTGCCGGCGCCTCGTTCCAATAAGATTTGCTGATCGGATTTTCAGGATCGCGGGTGCATCTTAAGTAAGTAGCTGGTTTACCTAAAAGTAAGTTCGCATCCCTTTTGGATCCATGAATTTTTACACAGGATCGAGACTTTCGCCCAGGTTTCCCGGATCAGCTATGTTCTTGTCGCCCAGTGACTGCCGTTCGCTTACTATGTGGGTGCCTGCCGCTAGGCTGAGGCTGAACGGTCTACCTCTGCTTTTCTTGTATATTTGAAGCGCACGGAGGCCATTGATCGACGAGAAGGAATTGAATGGTGAAGCTCTTGCCATAGCTTTGATCCTATGTTGATTAAATTCAGTGCTGTCAAATCCTTCATCTTTTAGGCAGTTCTGGCCCCACTTTCGCACCTTATCGGGTGCGAACACTATCGGGTGAACACCACTACAAATGTTCACCTTTTATTTGGAAAAAGGTTACGTGAACCGCAATTAAGGGCAAGTTGAAATATGAAACGATATCACCTAGGCATCTCAGTGAATGTCGTGATGGTTCACTGACTACGGAGGGAGAAACCCTCCACTAAGCTAAGCCAACCCAGAAGCCCTTCATGCTTCGAAAAGGTTAAAATAATTTTCTTCCTGCAGAGATTTTATTTGTGAAGCCTAAAAGCATGGAGTTGCCAAAAGCAACTCGGAGGACAATCTTGGTAAGGCAGTTCAGTCGTAAAAACCTGCGAACCCTTTGAATCCAGGTATCGATCCAGAGTAGAACAGTGCTTTCATGAAAATCGCATCAAGTTATTTTTACGTTGACAAGATGTAACTTTTTCCGCACATGACTTAAACTCTTTCAGTCTCCATCATTTGTGAAGTGCCCCCGGCGTGCGAGAAGCAGCTCGTTTCCAAGGCTACTAATTCACAATGGGAATACGTATGTATAACGAACATTTCCGCAAATCATTTGCGTAGATGATTTGTTTATGTGAGCAAATCTTCAAGGTCATCCATCACTGCTGATTGGAAATACTGCGCCATAATGTAAAAAGGTGGCGTAAATGGTGGTAAAAAGCGATTCGATCACAGTGGACGGAAGTTGCAGTTAGTTTCGCGGCTGAGTTGAGTTTTCCGGAGTCTATCTTGTGCTCGCGGGAGAAAGATGTTCGGGCTCCACCGCCGCAATAAATTTCTGCTACGTATGTACTGCTTGACAGAATGAGCACCGAATTTCGTGTTCTAGAAACTTAATAATTGCCATTTCGTGTTCTTATTGCCGTTGACACGTTGCAAATTTCCGGATGACCCATGCGAGTTTTGAAGAACGCAGGGCTTGCAGATGATGATGACCTATGTCCGTAAGTCGAGTTTTGTGGTAAACTGCAGCAGAGTTCTCCATTGTTACTGCAGCAACATGCCAGCACTACCATGTTGTTGTTCCTAGCGGGCCCCTGAATGAACCTCGCTGACGTACTTAACTAACATGCGACTAGGGTGCCACGATACCTAATCAACTAGCTAGGTGTAGTCGACATCGTTCATAGCGGACATGGCGGACACCCATCCAACCCTGCCGGGAAAGATCAACGGTCAAACACAGACGATAAGAAAAAATGCTGAGTNGCTGAGTTTTTTGTGCGATTAAATTGTAACGTATATCCTAGCAAGAGGTTAGCGGTCTTGTTGGTGCGTAGTGTTTAGCGAGGTTTGACGTCCTCAAATCAGAGAAAGATGGGTTTGTTTATCAAAATATCACTAAAGGGCAGGCGTATGACAAACAAAGAAAATACTTACTCTGTTAAGCAGGCATTTCAGCGATGACAGCCTGTTAGGTCCCTGGTTACATCATTGATATTTCATTTCGCTTACTCGAAATGTATCATGCCCCACCAAACAGCATGCTGTAACTGGCGAATTTAAGATGCTTCACACGAAATTATAATTCTCTATCTTTAAGCTGGCGCTCTACAGCATCAGTATCACTATTATGGTATTAACTTGCGGTTGTCAATTGGCCCCTCTACTTAGCAGAAAATGCGGGCGCATACAGAGTTCCGGAGGGCAGATGCTGGGATCCTGTACTTTGGTTTAAGTCGATTTGGTGACATGCCATATTTGCGATCCCTACGGCAAGCACACCTGTACGCTCTCTGGATGGGCCCAGCAGAATGAAGAAAAATGAATTAGTCATAAGGAAACCGCCCTTGGGGACAATCCACCGCATATCAGGTATCACCATCACGACGTTCGACGTGATATGATATGCGATTCTTCGCACATTTGCCGCAACTACTTCTAGCCGGCCCGTCACAAAGCACATGGAAACCCAATCTTGTGTCCCTAGATCTCCATCTGTGTGTGGGCGCTTTATTCATAACCACTGATGGCAACTCGCCAGATAAAGACGTCTGACGCAGCAGCATTTGCCTCCGCCTATTCCTCTCTTTAGTGAAGGACTCCGCCTTCATGGATCTCAGGTCTCCAGGTTAATCCACCACACGCTCGCCGTTGAAACTTGTTTTCCCAAAGCCAGGGTTGGCGGATGAGGAAACCTAGCGGCGTACCGTTTATTTCCCTCTAAGGCTTACACATTCAGTCGTCAGGTATGTTTGATTCCGCCTGCGAATCAACGATGACC
>NW_008751828.1:103122-113732 GCF_000715545.1 Opisthorchis viverrini | reverse complement strand
GAGATCCTTAGCCGTCCGGATCTTACAGGTATTTATGCCACACGTGAGCAGGAAATTGTGGAGCGTGTATCTGCAGGCCAAATATTAGTTAATTTAACAAGGCTTACGAAAAGTGGTTTGTTGCGCGTGACTTATCAGCATTTATTACATCCGGAAAACAGCGTTCTCTGACGCCATCTGGAGTGGCATATGCGACCGCAACAAAAGCACACCTCGGGACTCGCGATGCTCTGCTGGAATCAAAATCATGTCATTTGCCAAGACAAGAGCTAACTATCCCTCAGTCACTCAACAGCGACGGCCGGTACTCTCGGTGATAGTTATGTAATAATAATAATAATAATGTTTATTCCCAACTTGTGGGTGGCATACCGTCTGGCATGATCATAGTTTTACAGTCAGAATGGAGCATGACTGAGGGATTTGTGGGGATGCGGATTGCAAAAAAGAGGAAAATGTCACAAACAGTGGGGAACACCCGATGGTATAGCAATAATAGGTTATTTCCCAACTTTTTTGGGGAAAATGGGCATGAGGTTCGACCAGATCAAAGACGGTCAGGTGGCATGAACTAAAACTTTAAACATTGCTGGCCATGAGTGACCTTTGGTGGTCAGGTAAATGGCCGGAGTCACAACAAGCAAAGGTGGAGATGGAGATGGGATAATTCAAATTGGGAGCACATGACAAGTTTTGTCCCAAAATGTGGTTTAATCTGAAAGTGAGCAGACTCACTGGTTGCACTGTTGTAGGGATGTCAGGTGCAGGGGAATAGGTTGGATGGGGACAAGTTGCTAATGCATGGGGCAACCCGAACTCCGTATGCGGATTTGAACTTGTGCAATAGGCAAGTCGAAATTGCAGCAGGAAAGCCAGGCTAGCCAAATCTGAGCGAAAATTTATTGGGCACGGAGAAGCTCATCCCACAGACGTGGCCGGATGGGTACTGCTCGAAGTTGTGGCTACAGGCTTGAGTGGGCGAGGGGTTGCGGTCGAGATTCTGGGGAAAACAGTTGCAGGAGTGCCATTTCACTGGGTATGGCAGTGCCATGCCATCATCGCACTGACATGCTTCGGTTTATGGACAACCCCGTAACGGTCGTCAAGGGTCGGAGAAGGGATATGCAGTTCCGTGGTGAGACGGAGATTGACACAGGGAGTGATGCAGATGTGGGCTCACGGTATATTTTCCTTTTGTTAGAGAACCGTGTGAGTGTAGACCGGACACCAGCCGGTTTGAGTGAATAACAGTTCCAATGGGCGTTCGGGCAACTGCGGTTGAGGATTGAAGCTTGGGAAGAGGGGCGAAGAGAAAGAAATAGAATGACTGTCAGCAGTGACAGTGGACAAGTGAAGAGCGGACAGGCAACATCTTCCCAGATAAGTGGTAAGAATCGTAGCTTAACTGAGGTCTACTACATCAATCTAACAGAAAAGTAAGATTAAGGATCACCAGTCGCCGAGTCAATGCTGTCAACTCCAGAAAACGAATGGTGCATTGCAATAAAAAGCCATTAAGTGCCAGATGTGACTGCTTGTAATCAAGAAATCATAAATTGTTAGGATTTTGTGCATATGATCGCTCTAGACGACAAGAGGTAGGAACATGTGTGCTATGTTTGAGTGATGAAGTGGACTAGGTTTGGTGTGACCCCACTAAGACGAGAGTGGCAAAACCTTGCACATCGACGTTGGCCGTAAGTCTCACAGGTACTCTCAGGCCACCCCGTGCATGAATGTTTTTTATATTCTTTTTTATAGAACAAACGGGAGGACAGCTGTCGTCCGCTTGTATTTCTTGGTGTTGTGGGACAAGTGACAACCGTAACAAGGCCAATCTAGCTACAGACAAACAGCAACGCTGCTCTTTTTTGGTTTTACTGAATTAAAGGCCAGGCTCAGAACCACCGGCGATGGGCGATACACCCGTGCTACTGAAAGGGTGGCGAGTATACGAACGCACCATGGTGCAACGTAACAGGGTGACCCTCACTGCAGGGCGTGCCCGTCCACCACACGAGGCTTTCATCCTTCGTGCATGCTACCAGATCTGAGTGTTAAGTATCTTGCCGAATCCATCAGCCACAAGCTGCTGCGTTTCACGCAAGGGCGCTATGTACTTTCGAAGGGCACTGAAGGCGCCTGATTCTCCTTCGGCAAGCCGTCGATTTTCCGGAAGCCGATCGTACAAAACCTTGGTCTCTTAAGGATCCTGCTTATGATTAAAGAGATTATCAACCAATGGTACCCCTGCCCCTAAAGGCTAAAACTGAATGGCCGGCTAATTTTCTGCTACCTGCCCGTTAATAACAAATACTCTCAGCTTACCAGCTACCTCAGACTTCTTGACGTTTCGTTCATCTTGCGGGCCGCCCGACGCGTGTTTGTTACATCACATCCGTAACGTAAAATAGCGTTGGTGCTTTGATTACTGGATACCGTACAGCTATAATTCATGTATTAATTTAACTAAGATGCAGTAGTGGATGAAAACCGGACAGCCACTTATTTCTCAACAAACATATATGGAGTATTTCTGAAACAAGCTAAAAAATCCAATGTGCGTTAGTAAATGAACAGGGGGATAAATAATACAACTCGCGACAAAAATGTAGACTATAGTGCTTCATTTGGGTTGAGTGTACATACAACAAATGAAACACATGCCTAAAAATTTTCATTCCACCCACAAATGTTCCGGGTTTGGCGCCAGGTGCCTGTACACCTACCGAAAGTACTCTATTTTCGGTCTGTATATTATGCCTGCTCTCACCTTGTTGTCCTTTGCAGCTTCTTCACCCACTTATTGAGTGACCATTACTGAACCGTTTCTAAAAGTGAATCACAAGGCTACGTTGTTTTTCGCCCTATCACGCTCCACTATATAATAACCTAGCCTACCCCAGTGCTAGCCAGCTAACGAGCTCCTTTTAAAGAGGATAATCATGAAGTCTCCTATGATTCAACCACGATATCGGAGCCGTCTACCCACATGTTTGCTTTTCCCATCCAGATTCATGGACGACTGCACAATCGGTTGTGATGAAAGTTTTGTGCAACTTGGGCAATGCACGTTCATCATACTCGCACGCAGTCATGGTTGTTCTCTCCACCGCGTACCGCTTTTCCTCACTATTTTAAGCCCAACGCAGCTCACTGCTTTTGAAATTGAGCAGCGTCAACTCAATAAGTATTAAAATGCTTCTACTGCTCTTAACTGCGAGCTATTTTGGGCCGAAGGCCACCTTGCATCATGATTGCCCCGAAGGGATCTCTTTGACGTTTCTTCCAATTTTGAGCCTCCCTTTCATATACGCCTGCCTAATTAGTTCGACTGTATGACAAAAGCGAATTATCCAGTGCTCCTGATGGACCCAAAAATGTTCCCTGTTTCAGAAGAACTTGATAAACAATCGGTAGATTTTATTTGGGCAACGTTTCGCTTTTGACACAAAAGCTTCATCAGGCCAAGTGAGCAGGTCACCAAATTGGCCAGGTTATAAGGCAGACGGGGAACCGATCAGTAAGTCAATCCTCCTCGGATTTTCACACTAGATCCGTGATGAGTGTCAATTAATGGCTCTTATCGGCTAGTGAAGTTGTCAAAATCTTGCTTTGGTGGATTGGGAGGGGACTCAAATTAATTCTGATCGGGTTTGGTTCATTAATCTTCCACTTCAGGGTTCTTCAGTTGATGATTCACCTCGGTTGCCACTGGTTGATTTTTTCTGGTCTTTGTGGGGTCGTGAGTGATCCGACAGTTTGGTTTGAGGGGTTGAGGTCAAGTGGACTTTAGGTGATGACTATTCTTCCTTCTGATGACCGCACACCAACANGGACCGTAGTCCCCGCCTCAAAACCTCAACATTTTCTAAATCTATTTTGTGTCCCGTTTCGAGTGCGTGTTCCGCAATCGCCGAGTCTTTCAGTAACGCTTGATATTCATCTGCGTTTCTCGGCGGCCTGTTTATTTTTCTCCTATTCTCTCCGACTCTGATGTGTAGTTCCCTGGCCGCCTGTCCTACGCAAACCTTGGTGCAGTCATTACACTAAATTTTGTAGATCCAGTCCCTGGTTCTGTTTGCCGGGAGGCGATCCTTCAGTTGCATCGCAGCAGAGCGCAGAGTGTTTCCCCTCTGGTTTGTTTGCCTCGAAGTGTCACAATTCCCATACCAGTCCTAACTGCTCTGACAATCTTGATTGGCTCACCCCAGAATTTCACGTTCAGGGCACTCCACTGACCCAAGGGCAAAGTCGGGATGAGGGCGCCGCGAGTGTCATACACAGACTAATGGCTTACCCATAGTTTACATTCATCTACTAATGCGTGACCTGGCGTGTTACACGCGTCCACAATACCGTCTCCCTCCGTTGAATTCACGGCAGATCTCAGAAGTTCTGAACGGTTTATTGCACCGAATGCTCACGCTGCCAGCAAATCAACTAATTCTTCCAGTGGCACAATCACAGACTCAGCCTACAAATGAAGCTAAATACCTACCGTGCGAGTGATTCAGCGTTTTCTGTCTATCGTGAGAGAAATCAAAAAACATAATAATTGCAATGGATTCCTTGGTATTGTCTGCTACAACGATGGGAATCTTTTGCCTGCATACGTCCCGAGTGACTGTTACATTTTGAATTCGCAGACGAATGGACGAACTGCTTATTGTTCATGTGCTCTTCCAAAATATATCTAAAACCAACAGAACAGAAACACGTAAAGGAATAAACTCCTACACTACCCACTGTCTTCACGGAGGCACCCCTAACAGCAGCAATTGAAAATACCTTTCTAGCACCGTTGAAACCCCGAGTTGCCTAGACGGTGCTCGAAAATTTGGACTCGTACTCAAAACTCAATTGCCTGTCCCCTTTAATTCATCGGAAACATGTCGTACTTTTCGAAAATTTAATCTCATTGTGCGAATACTGCGCCCCGCCCCGAGCTTACTTCCGGCCCCTTTAATTCATCGGAAACATGTCGTACTTTTCGAAAATTTAATCTCATTGTGCGAATACTGCGCCCCGCCCCGAGCGTTACATACGGCTCAGCGGTAGTTGGTGACCTTGAAAGTTCGCCCACTTAAATAGGTTGCTACCAGGAAAATTCCGCTGGAGCGCGCAGTGTTTTTATCCCAACTCGGAGTGAAATTTCACGTTTTGAAGGCCACAAGTTTGCAAAATCAGCTTTGGTCCACTTGCAGCTAATGTCCAAGTATCAGAATTTTGAAGTAATGCTCGGCTCTACCGCAACCAACAACCGGATTATTTCCTAAATTAGTTAGTTTCCCAGCCTTGACATTGCTTCGGGCGCAGTGAATGCCCTCATGAACCCTATAGTACCGTAATACATCTTCCGAAGTGTATTGCCGACACCTAGGGAATATATCTTATTTCGCCCTAAACCATTTTAGGAAATAGGCGGTTGCCTGGTAAAAGGTCCCATTGTGCCACAGTGGCGTCATGTATGACCAAATCCATCGGCTTCAACCTCCGCGTATTTTTGTTTGAACTACCAGATGAGTGTCTGATTAGAGAACTTTGGCAGTGGTGTAGCCAGTGCTGAGACAACACCAAGTTGCTGGCTGCTAAAGCTAACCCAACCTATCCTTGGTTGTTGGTCTGTTCGCCGAGCTTGGCAGCTGGATTGCAAACGTTTCAGCACCAATCGAGTGACAGGGTTGAGTGGGTGAATTTCTCCTTTTCTGCCTGTGATTATATAACTTCTAAACAGTATCTGGTAGTTCTTGAAACGGTAGTCGTGTAGTTTGATTGGTCTTCTGTGAACCTCACGTGGCTTCAATCTCCTGTGTCTGGTTAGTTCGTTGGGTGCATTCAATTCGGCAGTTCTGTATACGGTCGTCATGCTGTGATTGGGTCGTTTCCTTCTTGCTTTGTGGGGTGGGTTTTGCTCATTTGATTGGCCTTCTGTTTTTCGTGATTGTCTTCCTTTGACCCCATTAGTCCGTTCGTTGCAGTTAGGTTTCTTAGCTCCGAGTCCCGTGACCGTGTGGTTCTTTCGCTCGTAACGGGTGCTAGACTGGGTCGATGTCGATGTGTTTATTGATCGATTTTTGTGTGGAGTACCACGCCTCGGCAATTTCTCGCTCCCGTTTTGTTCTTGCGTGAGCGAGTATTTGAACATTGTCCCAATTGAACATGTGTCCACAGAACATGTGGCTGCGAGATGCTGCTTGACAGGTCCTCAAGTCCAAATGGTACTGACTCGAATGCACTGAATTTCTAACACCCACATACGGTGTGTGAGACAGACGTCGGACTCAGTCTGACTAACCTGTCTGTGATGTAATTCGAGAAGTTCTCCGTCCAATACCTGCGCAATGCTTACATAACCCAGTACCCAGCAGACAACTTTTGCGCACCTAAGCTTTTAAATCTCCATTCGGAACGGGCAGTCACTGAACCAGTGAATAAAAATGATGACACACTGGTTACTACACCCAACTGAATCTGAGGTAAGAATCCGAACTCATCGATCGAAACCTACCGCTTTCTGCTCCTCTATTTTTGTAGTGATCTACTGACACTATTCGACCTAGTTACAGCCTGAATCCCTGAATCATTGCTGACCTTGGACAACGGCCGTTCAGTGTGAACTCTGTCTACAGGACTTGGCGCAGTATCTAGATAAACCGCCAACTCAAATGTTTCGCATTTTGTAATGTGCGACGGTAATCATCTCGAGTTGGTTTTGTATGCATTAGTGATGTGCATCGGCATATTTACTGTATTTTGAACCATGCGGTTTGTCCTCTTCTTCCACTGCTGTTGTGAGTACAGTTGCGGTGGTTTACTAATAAGTGGGTCAGTATTTCTAAGATTCGTTAGATTCCACTACGAACATTAACGCGCGACAGAGATACTACTCGACTAGAGGCCACAGCATTCACAATTGAGTAGACACGTGTCACAATAATGACAAGAACAAACAAGCACCTGCCGCCTATAACCTTCCTCGAGGACTATTCACTCAATGAACCATAGATACTGAGAGTCCAGGTAGTGGTAGTTGATTCGAGAGAAAACAACCGTTTCCCGACCATTGTATCTCTACGCAATCTCGGGCCCTTTGCCTCAAAGGTGAATAGATCACGGAGCGCGTCATATATGAAACGTTCCACTAAATACCCCTAAAGCTTCCAGTGTTCAACCTTCTGTCACTCGTTGCCACATCGACCGTCACGTGGTGCCACCAGCCGGGTTGCATTACTTGCTGCACACAAAAGGGCGGGTAAGGGCAGTTGGGTTCCTGCCGACTCTCCCCTTCTTTCTCTCACATACTTTTCCCCCTTCTCCCCACCCCATCAAAGACTTTACTTTTGTAGGTCTGTCAGGTAGGACTGTTGACTCCGTTCGTCCTGCATCGGTTTTGCGTGCAACATCTGCTCACCTGAAAACTGAAAGACCAGCAGATCCGGATATTAGATGACTTTGCTAGTATCGTCTTTTAGAGTTGCTTCCAAATGCTCCATCATCAAATGTGAATTCATACTTGGATGAGATCGTCACCTCCATGCACAGCCCCGGGAGTTTCGCATGTTGCACGGTGCTACAAGACTCACCCAAGCATTAGAAATCAGACCGAGGAGTGGCACTGCTTGAATCTCGGAGAAATATCCCAGCCGATCCTGAACATAACTTGGCGCGATGAATTATCAGACGTCGAGTAAAAGTGAACGTGCGAGCCGACCGTGAAGTCTGATGGACACGGAAAGCTAAGGAAATGTGTGAAGCTTAAAAAGCCGGTAATGCCCGAAGATTATTTCAGTTGATCCGCGCGACCGGTCCCCGAAGCCTTGCGAGCTGAACCATCAAGAATCAAAATGGGGTGACCACCTTGAGTAGAGAAAAACGCCTCACTTGGTGGGCCGAATAATTCAATCAACAGCTATTATGGACACCAGCTGACACTCGTAGAACCCTGGGCGGTGACCGTGGAGTTATCTAAGGCGTCAGAGATTTATGACTGTATATGTTCTCCCAAACGCCACCAAGATTCTGGTGTGAGTAACCTCCTACCCGCATTGTTCAAAGATTGGTTGAAGTCCTGGGAGTGATCTCCAAAAGCTTCCGTACACAAAGCGATATTTGTCAGATGTGTCCACTGTCTCCATCCATATCCAGTTTCTTGATCAATGAAATAATGAGACGAACGCTGGATGATCTTTAAAACCCCGGTTCTCAAATAGCATTCGACGAACACTTTGTCGGTCTGCAGTAAGCAGACAACATTGTTCTCGTCCTCGAAGTGTTTGTGGATGAACTGACCCACAGTGTGAGGTCATGCTCTTGGACATGCACTCACTGAACACGCCACTTGCAATCCATCGAGAGGCATTTTACGTATCTTGGATGTTGTATTAATTCTTAGTGTAGTGTAGGCCAACGCACGAATCTGCAAGGCTCGGATCGCGTTTGCTAATTTCGGACACCTACGGTGTCAATCGGTATATCCCTGAATCTCAAGCGATTCGTTTGTCAGGCTACAGGACGGGCTGTTTTGTTGTATTGCTGTGAGGCTTGGCCCGTTCGATCAGCGAGACATCTTCAGGTGTTCTATGATCGTTGTCCAAGGACCATAGCACGTGTGAGTTGGTGTCGGAGAATACATAGCAACGCAATTAGAAAGCGAGTTTTGGTTGAAGAGTGTGTCCATCACCTGAACCTGCCCTATTCAGAATGGCGGAAGCAGAGAGATAGTTAACCGTTGAGCTGGCAGAGAAGTGTGGACGAGATTACGAAACGTTTGCGTGCCGTCGGTCCTAACAGCCTTCCAAGATACGGACTGCGTGATCCCCATTGGGCCTGGTTGAAGACGCTGCAACGTATGGCTGCTGATCAGTGTCCGTGGCGTTTTTGTTGTCAGAAACTCACTCAGACAATTTGGCTAAAAGATTCTTTGGGTGATTTTCTGGAGGTGTGGGCACCTCGGAATGTTTGTAGTAAGCTATCACTAATTCTCTTCGTTGTCCACCTTTAATCCTTTCTTCATAATAATACTTTCAAGTAAATCGTGGTTGCACGGCAGCTAAGCGTCAGTGTTGAACACCCCATGCTGTTCATGATGATGATTTTGCACCAGTTGAATGCTCAATTAAACGCTCCCTCCCTTCATCGACGGACCCCAAATTGATCCCATTGCTATTACTTACCGATGGAGGGTATCAATAGCCGACTGTCGCTCATTTTGTAACGCTCTTTTAGTTCTGAATATGCATCAGTCCGTAATCGCTACACTGTATGTTTTTCAGTGCAACAACTAGTTTGACAAATAATAGGCTCGCAGTTCCCGAGTTTAGATAGATTTATCGGAACTGTCTTCTGGGGGTATTCCAACTGCCCACTATGGAATATTAGTTCGCACTACTCATCATCACCATCATCGACAGCATAGCATCAGTGTTCAACGCTGATGCTTCACTGCTTGGTTCAAACTGACACAGAATCACCATATGTTCGTGCAGTGCCGAGAGTTTTGTGTGCTCCACAGCTCCACATTCTCTCAGACACACAATGTTTTCACAGAACAGTGGCACTGCTTTAATCCTAGAGAAATTTGTCCGCCGATCCTGAACCCAATTTGAACCGGTGGATTATCAAACATCAGGCGTGCTCGTTGACAGTGATAAATGGTTTTCACGTAAGGGTAACTTTAGGGGAGAGGCTAAAAATACCGGGAATTCCCGAGAATTATTTCGACTGATCATGAACGTCGTGGTCATTGACATCAACACCAGATGATATCAATTGTGCTTCACTACCCTACAACCGTATCAGTTTATTTGGACAGTCTTGTAATGGAAAAAAGAAAGTTGGACAGGTAGGGGGACCTAGTGCTAGCCCACCACAAACATTCGAATAGCCTCCAACTCCAACACAGTCAGAAAATCTGGATGTTAATTGACAACATGAACGTCGCTGACATCGGTTGCCTGCCATGTCGTTCACTTTCTCCGGCCAAGCAGAGGGAGGGCCACGTGGATCTCATCCGGAATGTGAGCAGCACCATCAGCGCCCAAGCTTTCTGTAACATCCTTCATGTAAAATCCTGCCAGGTCAACTTCCTCACTCCGTATTGGGCACGAGAAATCAGCGCTCATAGTCACTATGATGCAAGATATAGCTGCTAGTCGATGTCAATGACGTTCTTGCTATCAGTTTCTATTCAGATTTTCTGAATAAGTGTCTGGTGCTTTAGGCACCTAGAATTGATCGTAGTAGGGTAGAAACAAGCCACTTCCCTGTCCACGTTTATTCTTTTCTTCACAATAAGACTTTCAACTAAGTCATGATTGCACGGCAGCGAAGCGTCATTGTTGAACGCAAATGTGGCGTCGATGATGATGATGGTGATGCATTGTGGATTTGCTGATTTCAGCCCGTTGCAGGTATACTCCTGGGGCATCCATGGTCAAAGGCCTGAATGCGCCTCAGATTTCCCGCCCGAAGCGACAAAGTCTGACAGCTGTACAATAATAATGCCCTCAGGGACCCAAGGTTTCGGAATTGGCAAATATAATTGTGATGTTTCTGGTTCGTGTGTCACAGTGGCGTAAGACCTATTCCTCTTCTGATATATATATATA
>NW_008751828.1:98103-102580 GCF_000715545.1 Opisthorchis viverrini | reverse complement strand
TGTGTCCAGCACCAGAAGCTGCGTTGGTTGGGACATGTGTTACGTATGCCGAAGAGAGTGCTGTTTTCCATGCTCAACTCAGAGTGGCATAAACAGGGAGGTGGCCAACCTTTGACTTGGCAGAGGAGTATGAAGGAGATCACGAAACGCTTGGGTGCTGTCGGTGCTACTCACCTTCCAGGATGGGGACCACGTGATCCTTATTGTGCCTGGTTGGAGACACTACAAGATATGGCTGCCAACCGATGTCAGTGGCGTTCCTGTTGTCAGTTTCTATCCAGATTGCCTGAGCGAATGTCTGGAGGTGTAGGCACCTCTGAATGATTGTGTTAAGCTAGCACTAAGTCCCTCCCCCATCCACCTTTATTCTTTTCTTTACAATAAGGCTTTCAAATAAGCCATGGTTGTACGGCAGTGAAGCATCGGTGTGGAACACTGATGTCATGCTGTCGATGATGATGATGATGACATATAGTATTACACAACTCCCAGTGTCACCCACTGAATTGTTAGACGAGTGTTCATCGACTGTATGCTTTGTAACATGGCTTTACAATTTGTGGGCGCGAGGCACACGCTGAAGGACTGCAAAGCTTTCATCAACCTTTAAAGTAATGTCTGCGCCCCCTCCTCTTTTTCAGAAATGAGACTGATATCGTCTCTCTTTCAGAGAGATTCAAACACCAGGATTTCCAAAAACCTCCCAGTGTTTGCCTCATTAGTTCGTTACTTCAAACCCGACTTCTGTATCTCTATTGCTCCTGTCTAGGCCTGGGCAACCTGGCAGTATCTTCGTCCTCGTGATTCCTTCAGGTGGCACAGCAGGTAGACACCGAAAGTGTGCTTCAGCTCAACCATTTTTATAATTACTGCACCGTTGACGAAATTAAACAAAATGGTAGACAGTGAAGACCCTTATTGGTTGTTGATCAGATGGCTGTTGATCTGTTCGCCGAGCTTGGCAATTGGCTTGCAAACGTTTCGTCACCATACGAGGAGACATCATCAGTGCGCAGTTGGGTGGGTACTTCTTCCTTGCCTGCGTGTGTTTATATTGTTAGGCCTAATATTTAGAGCGTAAATCCTTGTGACCAGCTTCTGCTACTCAGTTGGATTCTGGAACCGCCGTAGGTCCATGGCTATTTTAGCTGGATGGCATTGACTCCGTATCTCCCCAAAGCGTAACCAAACTCCCGTTCCGGATGATCTCACACCATCATCGGTCAGGGGTGGAAATGAGGTCCTTATTCAGAGATTGCTCTCTTTTCTTCCATTTGGGCAAAGGAGACTATCCCAGACAACCGGAGAGAATCGGTAGTAGCGTCCGATCCCAAAAAAGGGCCCATGGTGAAGGCATTTACGAAATACTCAACTTAACTCCGTTTGTAGCGTCACTCTTGGCGCCGCTTGTCATTGTCGCCCTATGATGGCCCGTGAAACATTGATTCGGGAGCAGTAAGCACGATTTCGTTCCTGTACGGGTTGCGTAACCGCCCCACATAAGTGGTCCACAAGTTTAGCATTCCTGGATTAGTTGGATAAGTAGAGGTTATTATGGTTGGTGGGATCATCAAACCTAATAATGCAGATGTAGTCGTATGAGGTAGTTAAGATTTGATAGTTTCGGAGGACGCAACGAAGGCTAGAATAACTTTATCGACCGAACTGGTTCACGGGTAGCCGCCCTTCAACACTTGAATATTGGTACAGCATTGCAAGTCGAGAGCTCCTGATATGCTCTTCATTGCCTCCAGGTGTAAGAACCGCGTACAGGTTGTACAGTGGTCATGGCTGTCAGATTGCTGATCCTTGTAGGTACCAGAAGCGACTAGGTTGATCACGGTTATTCGAATACGGGCCTAGTGAGAAGTCCCCCGTTCGTATTAAAACGGTTCGGCTGGCGTGCTCTCTGACTTTTGTGGAACAATAACTTACCTAACAGCAGACATTCTGTCTCTGGTGAGGATGGACCTACTCCTGGTACAAATAAAAAACTTTTTCCTCGGTTAAATTGGTTCATCGGGTGATGACTCCAAGTTTTTTGCACTTTTCCGTGGACCGCTGTCCGCATCCAACCACCAAGCCTCCGACCATGGAGACTGTGTTTTGCAACTATACGAGGACACAGTCCGTAATGTGGCCTGGGACAAGTAATCCTTGAGGCCTTGTTATGTGCCCTTTTGGCGCCACAAGTGGTGCCAATTTGCAAGGTCTGTTTGGGACTTCATGATTCATGTGTTGGCCTCATGAAACACACCGCCCTCAGAGCTAATGCAACTTTCCACGTATGTAAAACTATTCACAACTCCCAGTTACTCTTGGGGTGAAAATGACATGCTCAGAGGCTGTAAGTTCCCAATTATGATTGTGCACTTTACTGATGTGAAGCACATACCGGATGATAACATGTTGGTCAGTTTATACAACTGTGCTCCTATCTTCGTCTTCAGAGGTCGAGACGATACCTCAATACTCCAGATGCACAAGGTTCTCACTAGTTGCTATTTGAACACGGGGGTTTTGATGACTTCCAACGTCACCACTTCATTGATAACCAAATTGAACAAGAATAGAAGGTAGCCGCCATTGCTGAATAGCACTTTTTTAGAGAAGCTTTTAGAGAGTTCAACGGAAGCATGTGGGTATGAGGACTGGGCATTGGCTGCGGAGCATCCGTCATTGTAAGCATCAGCCAGCTAACAGAATGAAACACGCTCCTGACATCAAAATAGACAAAAATTTTGGATCGTCCGTATATTTGGTGTTGTTCTAATCCCTAACGGAGTGTGAAAATCTAACTGATGTGCTCCCTGCCCGGTGTAAATATCGAGTGTTGCTCATGGGTCGATTTTCGTGTGCCGCCTTAGGATGAGGTAAGATTAGTGACGTGAAGGTTTAACTGGCGCATCTGCAGTTACTACATTCACGGCGAGTCTGTTTATGAAGATGAGTACTATTACTGATTGGTCACATCTGTCTGGGACGGTCCTTTCCTCCGGACAAACGGGTTTAAGTTAGAGAGACATTGATTGATTCAACATCATCCTCGAACTGAGCAGGCGACGGGTGGTCTGCGCCAGGAGCATGGTGACGCTTGAGTAGGAACACACGAAGAATCCGGAATTCCCGTATTCACAGCTAACGTTCCTGTTGGGGATCGGCAGCCCAGATGGGAAGTAGCAGGTGATCACCTAGTTTGTTGTTCTAGCTACTCTGCTCAGCGGTCTAAACTTTCTGTTTTGCCGGGTATCGGAGAATTATGTGTTCCTTGATCGCTTTGCCCACAAGATGCGTCCGCGGATTCCTTTGAGGAATAAGGTACGGCAACTCGTAGACGGTTACAGCATTTTTCACATTTTCCACTTCTTCGATCTTGAGGTTCCATCAATTCTCTAGGCCTGTACATACTCGGTTTTATCTGACGTAGGATTGTGGATTGTGCCTAGGGGAAAATTGTCGCCAGGCCTACGGCAAAGCTACGTTTCTATAATGGATCCAATGCTTTGAACAAGGTCACTGGATTATACCGCATACAGAAGTTTCGGCATGAAGTACAACTTTTGATATTTCTCTCCAATGATCATGTGCATCCACTGTCGGACCAGCAGACAGACTTTGCAGAAGTTGCTTCTGGTTTTTGTTGGATTTCCGGATCCGCGACCTGTGGTCAACACACAGCTGAAGCGACCGTTGCCGTTTTTTGTGCGTACTGGATTCAATACATGTCGACCACGTCATTGAGTCTCAGGTCCAGCAACCCTGCCCATTTGTGCATTTAGATCTCCAGAAAACACAATTATAGACTCTAGTTGGCCGCAACAGGACACTCAAGTTTTCATGGAACTTGTATTTGATGGTGTCAGAGTTACTGCAGGTTGGAGAGTAAGCAAACACAGCAAGTGGACATCGATCAATTTGCCGCTTGTGAGACTCCTTCACGGACTTTACCAGGCGAACCGCCCATATACTACTAATAACGACCATGCAGTCAAACAATGATCATTCCGCCCGTTGACTTAGGACGATGCCAACCCCTGCATATCTTGCCACAGAAGCCCCTAGCTGGACAGAGGCGCGCAGCCACATTCGGGTGCAGAGTGATGGGGTGGTTAGCTCAACAACTGGGCTTGCAACTCGAATTATTGTTTCTGATGTACAGCGCACATCAATGTCAAGCAAGCAGCTGTTGAACGCAGAACGGGGTCGTCAGTCCTACCTGACGGACCTACAAAAGTAAAGTGTTTGATGGGGTGGGGAGAAGGGGGAAAAAGTATGTAAGAGAAAGAAGGGGAGAATCAGCAGGAACCCGTTTGTCCTTACCCGCCCTTTTGTGTGCAACAAGTAATGCGACCCGGCTGATGACACCACGTTACCGTCGATGTGGCATGAGTTTATTCGTATATGTGCAATTTAGGGTTGTATGTGGGCTTGGATACTCCCAGGAGGCCAACGCCTAGACAGGAGGATGAATAGGGTC
>NW_008751828.1:91259-96527 GCF_000715545.1 Opisthorchis viverrini | reverse complement strand
TTGTCAGTTTCTATCCAGATTGCCTGAGCGAATGTCTGGAGGTGTAGGCACCTCTGAATGATTGTGTTAAGCTAGCACTAAGTCCCTCCCCCATCCACCTTTATTCTTTTCTTTACAATAAGGCTTTCAAATAAGCCATGGTTGTACGGCAGTGAAGCATCGGTGTGGAACACTGATGTCATGCTGTCGATGATGATGATGATGACATATAGTATTACACAACTCCCAGTGTCACCCACTGAATTGTTAGACGAGTGTTCATCGACTGTATGCTTTGTAACATGGCTTTACAATTTGTGGGCGCGAGGCACACGCTGAAGGACTGCAAAGCTTTCATCAACCTTTAAAGTAATGTCTGCGCCCCCTCTTTTTCAGAAATGAGACTGATATCGTCTCTCTTTCAGAGAGATTCAAACACCAGGATTTCCAAAAACCTCCCAGTGTTTGCCTCATTAGTTCGTTACTTCAAACCCGACTTCTGTATCTCTATTGCTCCTGTCTAGGCCTGGGCAACCTGGCAGTATCTTCGTCCTCGTGATTCCTTCAGGTGGCACAGCAGGTAGACACCGAAAGTGTGCTTCAGCTCAACCATTTTTATAATTACTGCACCGTTGACGAAATTAAACAAAATGGTAGACAGTGAAGACCCTTATTGGTTGTTGATCAGATGGCTGTTGATCTGTTCGCCGAGCTTGGCAATTGGCTTGCAAACGTTTCGTCACCATACGAGGAGACATCATCAGTGCGCAGTTGGGTGGGTACTTCTTCCTTGCCTGCGTGTGTTTATATTGTTAGGCCTAATATTTAGAGCGTAAATCCTTGTGACCAGCTTCTGCTACTCAGTTGGATTCTGGAACCGCCGTAGGTCCATGGCTATTTTAGCTGGATGGCATTGACTCCGTATCTCCCCAAAGCGTAACCAAACTCCCGTTCCGGATGATCTCACACCATCATCGGTCAGGGGTGGAAATGAGGTCCTTATTCAGAGATTGCTCTCTTTTCTTCCATTTGGGCAAAGGAGACTATCCCAGACAACCGGAGAGAATCGGTAGTAGCGTCCGATCCCAAAAAAGGGCCCATGGTGAAGGCATTTACGAAATACTCAACTTAACTCCGTTTGTAGCGTCACTCTTGGCGCCGCTTGTCATTGTCGCCCTATGATGGCCCGTGAAACATTGATTCGGGAGCAGTAAGCACGATTTCGTTCCTGTACGGGTTGCGTAACCGCCCCACATAAGTGGTCCACAAGTTTAGCATTCCTGGATTAGTTGGATAAGTAGAGGTTATTATGGTTGGTGGGATCATCAAACCTAATAATGTAGATGTAGTCGTATGAGGTAGTTAAGATTTGATAGTTTCGGAGGACGCAACGAAGGCTAGAATAACTTTATCGACCGAACTGGTTCACGGGTAGCCGCCCTTCAACACTTGAATATTGGTACAGCATTGCAAGTCGAGAGCTCCTGATATGCTCTTCATTGCCTCCAGGTGTAAGAACCGCGTACAGGTTGTACAGTGGTCATGGCTGTCAGATTGCTGATCCTTGTAGGTACCAGAAGCGACTAGGTTGATCACGGTTATTCGAATACGGGCCTAGTGAGAAGTCCCCCGTTCGTATTAAAACGGTTCGGCTGGCGTGCTCTCTGACTTTTGTGGAACAATAACTTACCTAACAGCAGACATTCTGTCTCTGGTGAGGATGGACCTACTCCTGGTACAAATAAAAAACTTTTTCCTCGGTTAAATTGGTTCATCGGGTGATGACTCCAAGTTTTTTGCACTTTTCCGTGGACCGCTGTCCGCATCCAACCACCAAGCCTCCGACCATGGAGACTGTGTTTTGCAACTATACGAGGACACAGTCCGTAATGTGGCCTGGGACAAGTAATCCTTGAGGCCTTGTTATGTGCCCTTTTGGCGCCACAAGTGGTGCCAATTTGCAAGGTCTGTTTGGGACTTCATGATTCATGTGTTGGCCTCATGAAACACACCGCCCTCAGAGCTAATGCAACTTTCCACGTATGTAAAACTATTCACAACTCCCAGTTACTCTTGGGGTGAAAATGACATGCTCAGAGGCTGTAAGTTCCCAATTATGATTGTGCACTTTACTGATGTGAAGCACATACCGGATGATAACATGTTGGTCAGTTTATACAACTGTGCTCCTATCTTCGTCTTCAGAGGTCGAGACGATACCTCAATACTCCAGATGCACAAGGTTCTCACTAGTTGCTATTTGAACACGGGGGTTTTGATGACTTCCAACGTCACCACTTCATTGATAACCAAATTGAACAAGAATAGAAGGTAGCCGCCATTGCTGAATAGCACTTTTTTAGAGAAGCTTTTAGAGAGTTCAACGGAAGCATGTGGGTATGAGGACTGGGCATTGGCTGCGGAGCATCCGTCATTGTAAGCATCAGCCAGCTAACAGAATGAAACACGCTCCTGACATCAAAATAGACAAAAATTTTGGATCGTCCGTATATTTGGTGTTGTTCTAATCCCTAACGGAGTGTGAAAATCTAACTGATGTGCTCCCTGCCCGGTGTAAATATCGAGTGTTGCTCATGGGTCGATTTTCGTGTGCCGCCTTAGGATGAGGTAAGATTAGTGACGTGAAGGTTTAACTGGCGCATCTGCAGTTACTACATTCACGGCGAGTCTGTTTATGAAGATGAGTACTATTACTGATTGGTCACATCTGTCTGGGACGGTCCTTTCCTCCGGACAAACGGGTTTAAGTTAGAGAGACATTGATTGATTCAACATCATCCTCGAACTGAGCAGGCGACGGGTGGTCTGCGCCAGGAGCATGGTGACGCTTGAGTAGGAACACACGAAGAATCCGGAATTCCCGTATTCACAGCTAACGTTCCTGTTGGGGATCGGCAGCCCAGATGGGAAGTAGCAGGTGATCACCTAGTTTGTTGTTCTAGCTACTCTGCTCAGCGGTCTAAACTTTCTGTTTTGCCGGGTATCGGAGAATTATGTGTTCCTTGATCGCTTTGCCCACAAGATGCGTCCGCGGATTCCTTTGAGGAATAAGGTACGGCAACTCGTAGACGGTTACAGCATTTTTCACATTTTCCACTTCTTCGATCTTGAGGTTCCATCAATTCTCTAGGCCTGTACATACTCGGTTTTATCTGACGTAGGATTGTGGATTGTGCCTAGGGGAAAATTGTCGCCAGGCCTACGGCAAAGCTACGTTTCTATAATGGATCCAATGCTTTGAACAAGGTCACTGGATTATACCGCATACAGAAGTTTCGGCATGAAGTACAACTTTTGATATTTCTCTCCAATGATCATGTGCATCCACTGTCGGACCAGCAGACAGACTTTGCAGAAGTTGCTTCTGGTTTTTGTTGGATTTCCGGATCCGCGACCTGTGGTCAACACACAGCTGAAGCGACCGTTGCCGTTTTTTGTGCGTACTGGATTCAATACATGTCGACCACGTCATTGAGTCTCAGGTCCAGCAACCCTGCCCATTTGTGCATTTAGATCTCCAGAAAACACAATTATAGACTCTAGTTGGCCGCAACAGGACACTCAAGTTTTCATGGAACTTGTATTTGATGGTGTCAGAGTTACTGCAGGTTGGAGAGTAAGCAAACACAGCAAGTGGACATCGATCAATTTGCCGCTTGTGAGACTCCTTCACGGACTTTACCAGGCGAACCGCCCATATACTACTAATAACGACCATGCAGTCAAACAATGATCATTCCGCCCGTTGACTTAGGACGATGCCAACCCCTGCATATCTTGCCACAGAAGCCCCTAGCTGGACAGAGGCGCGCAGCCACATTCGGGTGCAGAGTGATGGGGTGGTTAGCTCAACAACTGGGCTTGCGAATTGAATTATTGTTTCTGATGTACAGCGCACATCAATGTCAAGCAAGCAGCTGTTGAACGCAGAACGGGGTCGTCAGTCCTACGGACCTACAATACAAAAGTAAAGTGTTTGATGGGGTGGGGAGAAGGGGGAAAAAGTATGTAAGGAACCCGTTTGTCCTTACCCGCCCTTTTGTGTGCAACAAGTAATGCGACCCGGCTGATGACACCACGTTACCGTCGATGTGGCATGAGTTTATTCGTATATGTGCAATTTAGGGTTGTATGTGGGCTTGGATACTCCCAGGAGGCCAACGCCTAGACAGGAGGATGAATAGGGTCCCCTACCAAATTCGTTAACTTAAAAGCATGACCGCAGGGCAACGGTGTTTAGCGGAAATGCACTTACATTACCGTTGTTACAGAACAATTCGCTAACTATTTTCTAACCCCCAACCCAGATGGCCAGAAGACTGTGTTCGTCAGCCCTCGAACCATTGACCAACCTGATATGAGAGACTCTCTGACTGTCGAATGGACGGGGTAGGTAGGGGGCAATTAGGTAGAGCCGATGGGCAAAGGGCTGCATGGACAAATTCTACTTCGCTGTTTCGCGGGCCGTAAACCAGGGTTCGGTTGTGGCATCTCATTCTGGGCTTTTAATTCCAAAGTTTGACTCAGAAGTCAATGGAAAATGTAGGTTTTTTGCTCACGGGCCCAATCTATATCGTGTCACTGACGAACCGTTTCCGGAGGCGGTGATTCAATTATCTGACCCACCTGGCGGCAGGAGGCTGGTGTGTCTAGGGATATAGAAAGGAAAGTGTAATAGTCTGAATACTAATCTGAACGCCTACCGTAGTTGCATTCTGAGCAGCACCAGACTCTAATTTCAAAATTATTTCAACTGTATTGGGTATTTCACTCAAAGTTGAATAGTACTACTCATGTCGAGGTCGAGGAAGGAGGAATATCTCAGATACCTGACTTCGAGCATTCGACACATAAGTCTGACTCGCAGGGTAATGAAAGTTTGTACTCATACCTTTGACTCAAAGCTTTGATCCTCAAACCAATGGGCAGTACTGTTTCTGTGGGACCCTATCCGGAGCCAATAAATCAATAGTTTAACTCTTCTGACTGCAGTGAACTGGCCTAATCAGAGGTGCGCTTAGTAAGAGATGGACGTCTCAGTCCTAATGCTGCTGTATACAACATGCATTTTGAGCGGTGTCAGGCTGTTGGTAAGTTTTAGCGTATTTCCACCATATTGGATATTTCACTGGTGGTCACGATCAACCGTTGGGTGATCGAAGTGTGTGCTTTCTAAGCAGACCTTCGAGGGGATGTCGTATCGCCGCTCGTCATTTATAATTCAAATCTATCTTTTGTTGCGCACTCGAATGATTGTGCCAGAAACAG
>NW_008751828.1:31259-88331 GCF_000715545.1 Opisthorchis viverrini | reverse complement strand
TCGTAAACGTTCCGTGCCAATGGATCCATTGTTCTGAAGCAGAAGAGGATTGGGGATCGGCGTCAAACCGATCTTGGCGAAACAATCGTTCCATTGTATTTTGATTGAATGATTGTGCCAGAAACAGAGAACGAGGATTGCCGAATGATTGGCTTTACTCTTCTATCAATTTCAGTACATCAGCTAAGACATTAGGAAACACAATTAGCTCAACGAATAGCGAGTAAAAATGTTAAACACAACGTCAGTACATAACATCTTTTACTAGTGGCGGATGGTATAAACCATCTCAAGTCAACACTCGGTCGTTGGCAGTGGTGTCAGGTATTTGGGTTTTTACGTTTCACATAAGTGAGGGAGTGGATGGTCATCGCTTTTTCACCTGCAGTTGAAAAACATACAGTGGACAGATTGGAGCGCACGTGGTACTCTCACGCGATGCAATGATTCATGACGTTTTTGGTTGGTGGAAATCGAAGTCGACGTAGTCTTATAACAGGGCATCGGCAGCTACTTCATTGTTTCAGGGTCTTGGCGGAATAAAAGATTATATCATTTTTCACATAGCACCCACGTATTTTCCTGAGCCTATTTGCTCAGGCTCATGGTTGTGCTTTGGCTTACATGCCACAGTGGTTACGCTTAACCTCCAATGTCTACAATAACTGTATCTTTACCATCTTCCACAGGTCAACATGAAGTTCAGACTGTACCTACCTTTATGGGCATTGTTATTCATTCTATATACACCCGCTTGGACGATGGGAAACCCAAAAGTTTACGGTATTCTCCCTGATACAGTTTTGTCCGTTTCGGACAGCATTGTGCTGCTTCAGTCAAATCAACCAATCCTCGTTACCTTATTTGGTACAGACTTGGATCAAATTTCTCACATTGCATTTGCCTCGGTTAAAAAGCCACCTGATAGTCCGTGTGATATTGAACGTTCGACGGAGACATTTCGACTGTCTCCAAAAAGTCCATATGTTGCAACCACTGTGATTAAACTCCGTGAGTTGGGAATGAATGACGATGGATTCTTTTTATGTGTACGAATAATACCTACACAGACACCTGGACTATCATTGTCTGCAAACGCATCATCCGAATCCTGGTTTTATGCCGGAGTTGAAGGTTTCGACAATCATCTTATATTTCGAACTTCCAAATCCCTAATGCCCATATGGGTTCAGATTATTCTCATAATTGTGCTGTTCTTCCTTTCCGGACTATTTAGTGGTCTCAATCTTGGCCTTATGTCCCTGGACAAGACAGAGTTAAAAATCATCGAGAGCGCCGGATCACCAAACGAAAAAATCTATGCGAAAGCTATTCGCCCAGTACGCGAGAAAGGCAATCTACTTCTTTGTACACTCCTTCTTGGGAATGTGCTTGTCAATACCTCTTTGACCATTCTCATGGATGATTTGACTGGGAGTGGCCTATTTGCAGTCATTGGATCTACCACAGGAATAACTCTGTTTGGTGAAATTATGCCACAGGCCGTATGTTCCCGCCACGGTTTGGCAGTTGGTGCTCGGACGTTGTGGCTAACCAAGCTGTTTATGCTTATCACATTCCCTGTAGCGTTTCCAATCAGTTTCTTACTGGATAAAATATTAGGTGAAGAAATGGGACAGGTTTACAGTCGCGAAAAGTTGGGAGTTCTCATCCGTGAACAGGTAAGTTACTGTGCTTTATCCTCTACAGTATTTACTGTCTTTGTACGGTTAATTATGCATAAAGCATCCAATGATTTCCTTAGAGGGCTACTATTTTTGGTTCATAGTGAAAACATAGATTGTACAGTAAGCGTACTGACAGAAACAGTCCTAGGTTGTTAAGGAGCGAAATATCAGGATTTCACAGACACCACGTCAGAATTCACCTAAAGAATAACCCAACTATCCATTTTTTCGACCACTGGTTTGTGCAACATTTTGCTCTACCGGTGGACACACGTTTCGTAGAGGTCAATATAACGTTGACCTGTTTTGATTTCACTGAACTTTAACGTTGAAGTCGGCGTTAATATCTTGATCCCACTTTTTGTTTGGAGAGACCACTCTCCGTTACGTAGCCTGTGAGTTATATACAACTTACGAACCATGGGCAGACGTTTATACCTGAACATAGTGACAACACTTGGTGGCAGTGAACGACCCTTGGGGAACACAACCGTGATCCTTTTCTAGGGGGTGATTTTTGTCATGCGACGACAGAACACGGTTCCTTACGAACTGGGCCTTTCTGTGCGCCGATTTTTTCGTTTTTTTCCCCCGTGATTATTTATAGTATGGGAAGTAATCAATCCCTTCACGTATCACCTGAGTATGTCGGTCTCTTCCAACGAGTTCTCAAAGGACTATAATCCGTTGACAGAGAACAATCTTTATAGGGGTGTGCAGACTAAAATTGTTGGTGGTTAGTGTTGAAAGTGATTCACCTCTATTGACAATAGTCTTACTGCCGAAAGCCGATGTATTAAGAACTTTTCGCATCGGTCAAAATCTTTTTGGATACCTCACTCAATAGATATTCACTCTTACTTTTTTCCTCGATTGAAGTTTCGCCTGCAAACCTGTATTCCTCTTCAGAAAATCGCGATAAGGTAGTACTTGATTATTCTGTTGTTCGTTGAGAAACAGAATAACATATAACGGAGTGTCTTGCTGCAAGTAGTTTCGACCCCTTAGCACTCGGTAGTAGCTAATGTATCAGCCGGTGCATACGGTTGATGCGTACGTCTCTGTGGTAACATTTCGGTTTAAAAGCCAATGGTGATCATGTTATTTACACCAGAGCATTTCAATAGCTGCTTTTCGAATAGCCTTCGACGACGGCTAACAACTTGCATTTATTTGGGAAATCGCCTCCTCGTACTAGGGATAAACATTGATCACCAGTTTCTCGATGAGCTATTCTTAATCCCACTGAGAGCAGTTGGTTTTTCGTGGTATTCTCATTGCAGATGTTGGGCTACTAAGCACAGTGACTCACCAGAAGAGAGCTATACTCCACTGGGTCGTGCAACCGAATTTTCATTAAGGTTTCTAGCATGCTGAGGACGCTTTTTGGAGTTCACGTCTGCTGTATTTAGTTCGGGTATTATCTGGGGTAACTGCCCTCATAAAGCGATGCGGCGTCATGAAGCATAAAATACTGCGTCTTTGAAACATTCTTCCTCAATGAGGGCTGTGCATGGTGGATCAAGGGTGGTGGAGACATTTTTAAAGTGTGGTCTACGGGGACAGTAGGCAATCCTTTAAGATTCATCCTCTAAAGGGAGATCATCCTCCGAAGTTCTCAGTAGCCTTCCTCGTCAACGACAACCTAATGCTAAATTCGTCGAAAAATGCCACCTCAGGAGGAGCCGAATACCTTTCACAGTATGGGCTCGCCTAGTGTCAGGTTCACTTTTTCTGGTGGCACTCCGGCTATATGTCGCATCTGATGAAATAATGATGATCGCCCAGCTGGTGCACGTTGGCTGAGATATTTCGAAGCTGCCCAAACTAAGAGTAGTTGAGGTTGTGGGGTTAGTTTCGAACGACATACTTCTTGGTCAATAAGTTCGCATCTTAACCACTGAGCTATCTCGCATCCGATGCCGCGAGTACAATAATAATAATAATAGTAATGACAATGGTTCAGTTGTGGCACCCTTTTAGTGCAAATCGGCCATGCATTTTAAAAGAGAAACGAGGGCTGACGTACTGGCATGTCGTTCAGTCCGAGATAAGCTGAACCAAAGCCATAGTTGGATTCGAACAGCGATCCATCCGGGCAATCGTCTTGCGCCTCATCCGCTGAGCTATCTCGACTGGTTTTTTCATTGGTGAATCGTCTCAGGAAATTAAGATCAGCAACAATTTCGGGAAGCTTGAGTACAAATGTGGTTGTAACTATGTCCATTCTCATTTGAGTTCGACCCACAATACGCTGGTTTCATCATCGAATCGAATCTATGTTATACCCAGTGGGATATACCAGTCTTCGCCTGTAATCAGTTTTTGGATGATCTCGATTTTAACTCCACCACAACAATAACTGGATGACATCAATTTTCAAAACAAGTCTATCTGTTAATAGCAACTTCAAGGACATCCACTGCAGTTCCGTTCGGTTTAATCTAAATTCCGTCGTTTTCATTTATATTCGCCCAAATAGCCATAATTTGTACCGATTCGAGTCCTTATTTAGTATGCTAAACTGTTGTGCTACTACTACTGCGCCAAACAAACGCACAGGAAGGCCGTGTCACCTGCACATTTGAGTTTCCATGCAAGGTTAATGCAAAAAGGCTTTTGACTTGTGTCTAGTAATAACTGTTACTATTGATATTCATTCCTTTTGGCCTTATTCCTCTTCACGTCATCACCATAATCATTGACAGCAACACCGGAGGACAACACTGATGCTTCAATTTCGCACAATCGTGTCAATTCACTTGGATAAAGCCTTGTAATGGAAAGAAGGAAAAATGGGACATGGATTGGGATCATTAGCGCGCCTAACGCAACCACACCTCCAACACTCAGATATCTTGGATGGAAACCGTTAGCATGGCCTTTGGTTAACCAGCATATCTTTCAGTCAAACACAGAGAGGGTAACTTGAATCCTATCTTAGAGGGCGCACATCAACAACAGAGCCCACACTTCCGTTCCTTTTAGTAACGTCGAATTCCGTCCACCTCTAGAGCTCTGGCACTATGTATTGAACATTTTCAGTGGGCGTAGGTCCGCATGCGTAACACTTGGCCGAACCTCCGTAGCTTGCAGTGATGAATGCATTTTTGAGTGGCCCTTTTCCTGAACAACTCATTACGAGTTCGCTGGTTCTAACCGATTCCAGCGGTTCTAGGAAAACTGCGGTCAACCTCTTGAGGATGTCTTATATCTTCCACCTGAAGTGGCTTAGTTTCGCAGCCATACAACATGACAGCCCGTATTTTGGTGTGCTACAAGCTTCCTTTGAGCGCCAACGATACGCCTTTTTGAAACCACAAGCAGCGCAAATTGGTGAGCGCAATTGTGTTTGATATTCGTTTGTTAACTTCACCTACCTAGTGCTAATTCGGAGATACTCAGAGTCGCCCCTTGGTACCTACTTGATCACTCTTTGAGTTGTTAGGTGCATTTTCAATGACTCCTCACTTTGCGTGTGAAGTACAGGCCGAAGGACATGATGAATTTCTTCAGCTGTTTTGGCACTGCTTGCGCCATCTTCACTTCTTCAAAAAGGAGGACAATGTCGTCCGTATATTACTTGTTGATAAGGTTCTCGCCAGGGTTTCGGAGACCTTCCAGATTTCTCATCTTCACCTAATCAATGACGAAGTCAACCAAAAATGGGGAAAAGAGCCTCTACAACAGACTCCTGGACGCTTGGGAACCTGAAGAAGCGGAGCAAATGAACCGATCCCAATCTTATCCACTCTTCATACCATAATGCCTCCAGTAGCCATGATTTTGATAATCTAGTTAAGTGAAATGAACGGCTGTGAAATCTTTTGGGGGATCAGCATGTTTAGTCGCTGTATCATACGGTACGGTTTTAGCATGTTTTTTAAACCTGTGAACCTGGACAACCCTGTGCACACAATCGACCGGTTAGATGTTTATCCACTTTCTAAATCGCATTTCGTGCAGTTTTCAGCGTCCTGTCATCGTAGATAGGCAGTGCGTATCCTTTTTTGATGGAACACACTATTCGTGAGGTCGTTGGAAACTTTGAAAACTTAAAGTTGGTTTCATTTTAATGCTTATCGGGTGCTTTGGATCTCCGGGTTACTGTCAACCTTATGTTTCTCTTGAGCACTAAATTGTACGCATTTGGTGAAGTACACTCGTTTGCAAAATAGGTCTATGTTAATGGGAGATTCAACTGGATCTTTGCTCAATTCCTCGCTTTTGATGCCAAGTCTGCTCGCTAATAAGTGTGTTTTACCAGTTGCATACAATTTGGTGTTGATGTGTCGACGGAAATTTGAAGACTGCATACTTGACGAGCCCTAAGTAGGGGCTCATGGATTGTCGAAGGAATTTCATCAACCTTGTGGGGAGATGGTGTTGCAAGAGTTGAGTAGTTCCAGGACGGGATTAGAAAGGAGACAGAATAGGAAGACGTAATGTACGCTTTAATCGTCTAATAACTGTAGAACATGACGTGAAAATAGAGTGAGAATCATGAGTTAATAGGTTATGCAAAGATATGGGTTATATAGTCATGACATTCTCCCCGCCTTGGAATAAGTGTGTACTTTGCGGAGAAAGAATGTAAAAAAAATAAAAGGCTGTAATAGTTACGTGGAGTCGTTTACGCCTCTTTGTTGCGTAGATTATATGGGTGAGTGCGCTGTTGTCGGATAAGAATGTCCAAGTGATTTCCTGGATCTGCACTAGAATGGGATGGCGAGGCATCGTCAATAGGCAAGAGTTCAGTTTCTGAGCAATCACGGTGGATTGTTGGTGTTGTGTGAGGCTCCCCTTGTTCGGCGATATGTATTGGTTCCTGTTCTGTGTCGGATGTCATGTCGTTGCCTTTGGGAGCCAAGCGGCGCAAGGATACGGTTTCGTGTTTGCCATCTGGACGAACTATGTGGGCGTACTGTGGATTACAAGAGACGAGTTCCACTTCCTCTACCAGAGGGTCATATTTAGAGACTCGATCATTGCGTTTTAAAAGGATTGGCCCAGGGACAGTAAGCCAGGTAGGTGGGGAGGCACCGTTGGCTGATCGTCGTGTGAACGGCATAAAACGTTCGTGTGGGGTACAGTTGATACTAGTACATAACAGGGATCTGATACAGTGAAGAGCATCAAGGAGGACAGCCTCCCAATGTGTGACAGGCAAGCCGCGCGATTTTAGAGCCAGGCAGATGGTCTTCCAAAGGGTACCATTAAGTCGTTCAACCTGACCATTACATTGTGGATTATATGCAGCGGTGTGACTACTGGCAACGCCTTTATCGAACAAAAATTGTTTGAGTTCAGTTGATATGAATGCAGAACCGCGATCTGAGTGAATATAAGCAGGCATACCAAACAGTGAAAACAGTTGACTCAAACAACGAATTACAGTGGAAGAGGACGTATCGGCGCAGGGATAAGCAAAAGGGAATCGAGAATACTCGTCAACGATTGTTAAGAGGTACTTATTACGAGTGTTTGAGGGAAGTGGGCCTTTAAAGTCGATACTAAGGCGTTCGAACGGTTGTGTGGCTTTGATAAGCTGGCCACGAAAGGTGTCACAAAATTTTGGTTTGAGCTCGGAGCAAGTGGAACAGTTGGACACCACACGTCGGATATCGCTGACTGAAAAAGGAAGATTCTTAGAACGAACAAAATGTGCAAATCTCGTGACCCCGGGATGGCATAATATGTTGTGAAGCTCTTCAAGTTTTTCCGTCCCAGTAATGTTGGCACAAAGGTTACGAGATAGGGTATCAGCAACGCGGTTATCTGTTCCAGGTCTATAGACGACGTCGTAGTTGTACCCTGCCAACTCGATTTTCCACCGTTCAATCTTGTCGTTCTTTATTTTACTTTTCTGTTGGTTCCCATACATAAAGGCTACCGAACGTTGATCCGTAATCAATTTAAAATGTCTCCCGAGGAGATAGTGGCGCCATTTGCGGATCGCTTCAACTATAGCATATGCTTCTTTTTCAACAGCAGAATGATTTTTCTCGCTTGCAGTCAAGGTTCTGGAGAAAAAGGCGACCGGCCGGCTACCCTGGCTCAGGGATGCACCAATAGCGATGTCGGACGCATCAGTTTCAACAACGAGAGGAATATTGTAGTCGACAGTAACTACCATCGCATTTTCTAGTTCGTGTTTAAGGTTCTCAAATGCTGTTCGGGCATTCTCCGGGAGCGGAAATATTTTGTTTTTAACCAATGGATGAATTTTGTCAGAGAACGCCGGTATCCACTGTGAATAGTAGGCAAACAAACCAACGGCTCTTTGCTGCGATTTCCCGTTCTCTGGAAGTGGGAGTTCTCTTATGGGGCGCATGCGTTCTGGGTCAGGTCTTATAATACCTTTGGAGACCTTGTAACCTAAGAGAGTAATCTCTTCAGTTGCGAAGCTGCTTTTCGTATCGTTCAAAGTAATATTGTATGTTTTTGCGACATCGAGAAAATGCCTAAGATTACGGTCATGTTCATCTCTCGTTTTGCCGCATATAGTGACGTTATCGATATAAGCGAATGTGTCTTTTACCTGTTCGGCTTTGATTATATTGTTCAGCGTTCGCTGAAAACACGCGACCCCGTTTGTCACTCCAAAAGGAATGCGCCGAAACTGGTATAGGTTCCCCCCAGCTTCGAACGCTGTGAATGGCTTGTCTGACTCGATTATTGGAACCTGATGATATGCACTCTGGAGATCCAGTGTGCTGTAGACAGTGTAGCGTGCGATGGTTTCAATCATTTGGTCGAGCCTTGGTAAAGGATAAGCGTCAAGGTAGGTGAAGCGATTGATTGTCTGGCTGTAGTCTATCACCATGCGTCTCTTGTGATTTGCATTGCGGGTAACGAGCACTTGTGCTCTCCACGGAGAATTTGATGGTTCGATTATGCCATCGGTAAGCATTTGGTCTACTTCCGTTTGTATGAATTGTTCATCTTCCGGTGTATGACGACGAGATTTTGTGGCGATCGGTTTGTAATTTGGAGCAAGATTGGTGAATAAGGATGGAGATTCCAGTTTTGCGGATGTTACGCCACATACAGTTAGGGTACCCCGTTGACCACCGAATGGAATTTCGACTTTATCATGTAACCCCAGAAAGTCATGTCCGAGAAGGACGTCTGCACAAAGGTTCGGTAATACACAAAGTCTGAAACGTTCGTATATAGCATCCTTGTACTGAATGGACACAAGGCAATAACCTTTGGTGGAACATGAATGTATCGTCGACGCCATTGTTATCACAGAGTCGTACGGAAATAGCTCCCAGTTATGAGTTTGCAGGATTGATGAAGAAACGAAACTTCTGGAGCTGCCGGTATCAATGAGAGCTCGGACAACAACGCCGTTGACCAAAATATCTGTTGTAGTTTTGGATAGGCAATTGGGAGCAGCAGCACAAAATAGCGAGGAGATTGAGGAGTCTTGAGCTGAACCCGCGTGATATTTCGAGGCTTTGGACCTACAGACACGTTGAAAATGTCCAATTTTTCCACAACTCTTGCACACTGATTCTTTAGCGGGACACTTATAACGAGGGTGCTTGGGGTTGCCACAAAAGTAACATGTTTGTTGTGTAGCGGCCGAAACTGTTGTTTCGGAATTAACAATGGGTAAAGGAGTAGATACCGAACAAGTAACGGGTTGTCTGTATACGTATGATTGTGACTGTTTTTGTGCAAGTTCGAGAGCTCGCGCGGCTTCATGGGCTTTGTCAAGGTCCAATTCATGCCACGTTAGCAGTTTCTCCCGAATGGTATTCGACTGCAATCCGGTTATCAGAGCATCCCGAACTGCTTCGTTTGTATGTTCCACAGCAGATACTGCTTTGAATTCACAGTCTTTAGCAAGCGATTTCAGTTTTTGAACGAATTGGTCGACATCCTGACCAGGTTCTTGTTTGTATGTGGCTAAAAGATGGCGTGCATACACGATATTTTTCGGGCGGATGTAAAGTTTTTCCAGCAAGGTTATCGCAGAATCGTAGTCGCTGCATTCTGCGATGAAGTCATACACTGTATGGTCGATGTGACGAATGAGAGTTTCCAATTTATTTAAACTTTCGGGTTTGATTGAGTTAATGTAAGCTTTGAAAGTACGGAACCAATGAGTCCATCGTTTCATGCCATCTGATGAGTGAGGATCAGCATCAAAAACCGTAGGTCGGAGAATATGATCCATTTCGTTTTTATTAGAGGATTAAATTGTTGCAAGAGTCGAGTAGTTCCAGGACGGGATCAGAAAGGAGACAGAATAGGAAGACGTAATGTACGCTTTAATCGTCTAATAACTGTAGAACATGAGCTGAAAATAGAGTGAGAATCACGAGTTAATAGGTTATGCAAAGGTATGGGTTATATAGTCATGACAGATGGGTTCCGTCAAAAGTTACTTCGATATTTCGAGTGGTGTACCAGATGAAACAAGACGCGGCCTTTGTTCACCTACTTTATTCAAAGAATACCATAAACGCCAGATAAGTGTCATCATCTTTGACGACATATCAGTGTTTAACACTGATGCACGAAGCAGGGTGTTTAGGAAGCAAGGTTTTCCGTCAACTGGAAAACTCCGAGACCGATCGAAAAACCATTGCTTTACAAAAGTTTGATAAACGGTTGGCGGATACCTTGGAATGAATCCACTGGTTGTTTACTGAAGCTTTTTTGCGCATGGCACTCAATCTCTGGCCCCTCAAACTATAGAATTTCTGATTCCAGACAGTATTAGTGTTCGCTAATTTGTTCCGCGGGGTGAATAATGTTGGTTTGTTGAGGTGCTAATCAATGCCTATTCTGCATTTTGCTGTAGGGACGTTGCAACTGATTTAGTCGTTTTCAGATATCTAATCCAACTTTCGCATATCATTTAGTCGCCCAGACGTTGTGGGTTCTGCTCGCGTTTCACCGGTTCTGTCGGTGGCCATAATTAATTAGCATTTACTCGTTCCTTTGTTCTTGTTGCTCAGTGAATCATTTGCTTTTTATATTCTAGCGGGTTTTCGCTTTGTTGTGCCTTCATAATTCATGTCAGTGTGAAGTGTTTTTTATAAAATGGTGTTTGGGAACAAATCCTTGTAGCAATAATACAATTTGCACCTCAGTGTAAGTCGCAGAAAAGTACTTTAGTTTTGGCATCTTTTCAATTTGTGCGTCTTTCAGGATTTCTCATCCCTGACCCATGAGTTTTACATGTTCTTTACTTGATTCTTCATCCGGAAATAATTGTCAGTTCATGGCTAGTTACACAACCGTAACGTCTCAAATAAAATGGGCTTTACTTTACCTGCGTGACGTGACGAAGCACCAGTGATTTTACTTCGTTGCTGATTGTTAGCCAAAATAGACAACTGGATTGTAAGCGTCCCGTCACCGGTTGAGGAGACATGGTCAGTGCGCGGTTGAATGCATTTGAATGACACCTGTTTCTAATGTCTACCTATCTACTTAAGCGGGTTTTTCACAATAGGCCTTCTTTATATCGTTTTACTCTGTAATCCTCTTGATGGTCAATGCAAGTTGTCTTCTCACACGGATATTCCTTGACCCGAGACTTGGGGTACCCTCGTTTGATATCAGTGCTGCTGTAAAAATTATTTCCGAGACTGTTCATTCCGTTTCATATTGCAAACAAAAGGTCTTATCAGATCAGACATTTTTAGACGTCTGCAGTAAGATCCACATAAGACAAATGACCAGGGAACTACACAATTGAATCGATGAGTACAGAAGAATAACCAAAACAACAATCAATGTGGTGGGTGCCGGGTGCTAGTGATGACCCAAAGGTGGTGGGACCTAACACATAAAGTCATCATAGAAAATTTGGAAGTTTTGGAACGGGAGCTGCGGTTTATATCACGGCAACTGATGACCGAGGTGATGGAAATCGTCACACATCACAGCGGGAATCGGGTAAGGGAGGTAGAGCTGGAGACCGTATGGAGAGCGGTTTTAGATGGACTGATTCAGCTCGTGGTAGCTGCGGCTATCAATCGAAAGGAATAGTTAGCAGGGGGCTTTGGATTTAAGGTAGAAAACCCAACTCACAAAAATTTGTGTAACCCCTTCTGGTTGTTGTGGCACCAACTCACCCACACTGACCATCAAAAAGTGCACCCAAGAAGAGTATTCGCGTGAAGCGAACCAAAATAAACAGACCTCAGAACCGTCAGAAGTTTATGTAGATTCTCCTTCAAAGTATCGATAGCCAATGAGGTAGATTCTATCTAAGTATCTTCCCGTTTTCGCGTGTAAACGGTGAATAGGAAGGGTGGAAACTCTGTGTCGTTCGTCCGGATCGATCGCTTTCTAGACCAGATTCGTTTACGTATCAGCTGAGGCGAACCAGAACCAAAGCAGCGTCTATCTGTGGAGCTTGTCTTAATCTGACCCTTGCCATCTTAATCCTACTCCACTCTTCTACGCTTCTTCAAGGAAAGGCATGATCAAGCACAAGTTCCATTAAGGAGGTTTCTGTCTGCTGAGTGAAACTCAATGCTCATTTTTGAATTGCGATCATACTTTTCTAGCGGGAAATACTACTCAGACGAGTCCATTCAATGTCTTGACTGGTTAAGGCCTTATTTGCACCCTATAGTCGCCACTTATGCTTGGTCAGCTTCTGATGCTCAGTTCTGCTTTGAGTGACATTAATTTGGCCTTACGGGTTGGCTGGTTTTCAATCCATTCATTCATTTCCAATTTGTGCTTCAACCCTTATCCAACGGCATGCTATAGGTTTCTGAGTTCCACTTTCGTTTTGTAACTTGCCACTTTTCAATGTTCAGTCTTAAAATGATGAACAGTTTTACAGTTTCACTGTTCCTTCGTTTCTTATGCCGTTGGAAATGTGCGCCTCTAGTCAACAAGACTTCCCTTCCTACCGGAACAAGGTCCTTACTTTCAACTGCTAACTGAACTGATCGATGTCGTAAGTGTCCATCTTAGTGCGGAAATGCGTATGGTTTGTGTTCGTATGTTGATCGTGTCCTTGAAAGCTTGAAAGGGGAGGAGAAAATCATTGGGTTCCAATATACCCTGGGACGATCGTTTAGAGTGAAACAAGGTAACAGTAGCTTTTCTCTCTATTCTCACACTCATCCAATTGAGGTTTTCTCTTTCGTATCACACATTTGAAATGGAATTACACCGGAGTTTCACGGCCCGTTTCTAACCAAAATTACCTCAAATATGTTTCGGTCATCCGCAGGTATGGTAAACCTACACGTCACGGCATAACTTATGGCATTTCTCTGAGTGCTTTGAAGCTTAAGCATCCGAGTTCAGCCCCTCAGTTTTCAGACTTGGTTCACATTCCAGCTGCCGTTTCGGATTTTGTGGCATGGTTGGTTTAAAAATCTAACTATTTTGCCTAATGAAGTCTACCTTAGTGGTGTAAGTGTTTTCGAATTTCGATTTTTCCCACTCTCGTTCAACTTTGGACATTCGGACTTTCAACACCCATCACCATTCATAGTTGCTCATTGAATTTGCTCAAATTCGATGAGACGTAGGCAAAGCTGTCAAAGCATGATGGTGCGTATATTACTACCGTACAACCATTGATAACCGACCCAAAGCTGACTCGACATACCAACGCCCTCAGCTTCAGTCAGTGATGTCCCGAGGTCCCGAATGCAGACTTTCTAGCCGTAACTAACATTCACCATTGAGCAAACTCAACATTCGCAAAAGCACGGTTCATTCAACCTAAGTGGAGACAGATACGTGGATTATCGTTTATGCTGACAGACTCAGCGTTCGCCCATATAGAAACCGAAATTATAAAAATATTGATGAGCGGTCTTCTTCCTAGCCTTATTTGCAAGCAAATGATCGGGGTCTTGAAGAATCCATCGAAGTGGAGCGGAGTGAATGATTCTCTCAGTATGAATCCTAAGGTCAAACAGATCCGTTAGCGCTCTGACGTTCTCCGTTTGATACGCACGAAAATGGTTGTCTAGCATACAAACGTGATGCAGGATTAGGAAGAAGTTGGTCACTTCTTACATCATTGAGAATAGGCGATGACTAGAAGAATTGTTATGAATGTTTTAGACGGGGTTCACAGCGGAGAACTCATTGTGATTTGGGGTACTACTTGTATTGGATTCCTCATGTGGTTAGACTAAACGAAAGTATGTCACGATTGATTCCCGTATATAGAAATCAAGTGATAACCCATTTTCATTATTTTCTGAAGTGCAAGTAGGAGTGAAAAATGGCAATATACCCTGGGAACAGACGCCTCGCTGTGGTGCATTTATTGACAGTATATATCGTTGGCGTATGGGGGAATATGAGGGCTGAAAATCCTGATGATGTGGTAACAAGCATAGAGAAACACTCTTCAATAATTGTAATGAAGGATGTCGCTCACTTGCTCCTTTAACCTTGTTTTAATGACTTTTTGCATCCTGCCTCTACACAACATGATATTTGACGCCTCTGTCAGCATGAAAACAGCATAGATCACGATTCGGTGAATAACTCCTACCAGTACCAGAACAAGAACCGAGAAAATTTGGTGAGCCTAGTGGTTTTAAAAACATATCGCTTACTTTGAGGAAGTTGCCTCAATGGCTTTCTGATATTGATAAGTTATTCGTTTTCTTATCCGAGCTTGGACTGTATTTGGTTATTTCTTCTTCGACTCTTAACTTGCATCGCCCTTCCCTTGCGTCTAGGCCCTGGCTGGTACAGTCGCCACTGATGAAATGAATATCATTACTGGTGCGCTCGCCTTGACGACGAAAACTGTCGCAGACGTAATGACTCCACTCAGCGATGCATTCATGCTGTCCTACTCTGCAACACTGGATTTCAATACGATGAATGATATCTATGCTCATGGTTACACGAGGATCCCCGTGTTCGAGCACGATCGACGAAATATTCGAGCCGTCTTGAATGTGAAGGATTTGGCCTTCATCAATGCGGACGACAAGGTACCCGTTTCAACAGTGTGTGACTTCTATAATCGATCTATCATAATCGTGCTGGACACAACCAACCTCGAGGCAATGTTGAAGGAGTTCCGCCAAGGTGGGCCTTTTTCTCCTCATTTTAGGTGTCTACTAACGGTCACTCGTGGATATTGTCGCGCATTCCTCATCCGCACTAATCCGCCCTACCTGCGCAACATACTGAACGTGTAACTCTTTTAGGCAGTCTTCAATTAATCCGGCAGATTTTAAGAGACCGGATTAAGTGTATGGGAATCGCTTCTCATTCTTCGGATCAAACGCTTTTCCTCGTCATACTAGCCTGCATCAACTTCTCAGTGAAGGATAACAACAATAATAACAGTTGGTGCCCTAGGTAACACTGAATACGCGAGGCAGCTATGGATAAGAAACTGGCCCACTGACCCAGTTGGTTCTCTGAGATGTGTATCGGTTCTGCTTAGAGCCGCCTGTCAACGTGTGATCAATGACACATCCTATTTAATCGGGAGACACCTTGGTCATACTGGGACTATACAAATCTTGTTGCCCAAGGGTCAAAGTCTTCAAAGTCGTTTACCACAAGTAATTCTATCCAGAGTTATCTGGGTACATGTGGACTATCAATACTTTTTTGTATGATAGTCATGATCCATCACTTCGTATGACGGTGGCACACTGATATTGGTAGATCTGTTTTCGGCGGATAAAGTGGCAGATAAATATTTTCCCTTTCAGGTCTCCGTGGTCCGCCATTAGTGTAGCCTCAATACCACTAGGCCACAAGGCTATTAGTGTGAACTGAAAAGAACGGTTTTCTCTCTCTTGGCTCATTGGATTGTAAAATGCGTCTTCGTCGCTTGGATTGTCGACGGAAGACTTGATGCTCATTTATGAGCGTGATTACTGATTAAAAGTATTCAGTTGGTAAAAACAGCAATCAGTTATCAGAACCACTACTAAGTACTTGGTTACTCTTCAGTCGGTTGTCACTATTTCTTGATACTCTTCGGAGTTTCCTAGAACAGGAAATCAACCAACGACCTGACGTCTGTGTATACTACATTTGATTTGAACCATTCGCATAACAACTGTTCCCGGAATCCAGACATTCGATAGGTTGGTTGGAATTCCTGTGTGATTGGTTTTCTCCTTATGATCTTTGACGTCCTTCACTCTAGTGGAACTGCCTGTTGGGAGCACCATCGAATTAAGAAGTTTCCAACACCATTGTTCCCACTGACCTACTTTATCTGAACAATCCATGGGGGCTCAGCCTGTGAACTTAGACCTTACTTGAAGTCGTTTATGAATTCACCAGTGAGCCTTCTCAGGTGTAATCGGGGGCTATTGCCGCTGTTATGGGGAATCGTTTTGGTCATCACCCAATGCCCGGAACTAGGTTTGTAGTGCATTCTGCATTCCGCGTCGTTCTTTGAACACCCTAATCGCCAGTGCTCACCTTTATCACCTTCCACACAGGACGAGCCCATATGGCTTTTGTCGAGCGTCTGGTCACAGAAGGCGAGGGTGATCCTTACCGTGAAATGATCGGGTTGGTGACTCTTGAGGATGTGATAGAAGAAATTATTCAAGCCGAAATTGTCGATGAGACGGATATTTTGAGTGAGTCGTGTGCTGCCTTGACTTTTTCAAGGTCCTTGTGTGCTCTTTTTCTCTATGCGGCCTTCGGTTCTTCAGTTTAGTTTATTTATACCGCCCATTAACTAAAGAAACCGAATAAAATCAAGTTCTTGAATTCACGACGCGAAGCGTTATATACATATATTTTTATACAGTGTTTAAATAAAGCCTTGCACCTAACTCCGTTTGTCTACTCCATTCCTTATCCTCAGGAGCTGCCTTACATAGCTAGGGGATGAAACGCTCTCAGTCAGTATATTTCTACTCCATACTTCGTGAATATTTGACAATTTTAGTCATTATATTCGTTGCACTTATTCAAAGTGTTGTGATAGTTGCATTTCCGGAAGTTCTGCCGACCAACGCAACTATTCCAGGTCTATAGCAGTATGGGTACAAATTAGTATTCTTCTACTCCGGCATCTTCTTTGAAACCTAAAGATGGATGAAACATTCTCCGGAATATTAAAGCTTTCATAGTTTGCTTAGCGCTATGCAGTTCATTGCGAAGAATGTCTTTTTAACTTCTTGTTGTAGGTGGTATCGTGTAACCTTTGGTAACCTAATGCTTACTGTGCATGAAACCTGATACTTCACATTGGTTGTTCAGTGTTTCTTACCTCACCTACCCACTTCCGTCAAATATTTCACTGGTAGTTTCCCTCTTTTTGGTCAGTGGTTCTGACCAGAAACGGAGGCTAACTTATGAGATAGTTTTTTGATGTTGCACTATATCTTTGCGGAATCCAGCCACAAGCCCAGTGAGCATCAGTTACTCAGAGTGATGAAACAGTAGTCAGCTGTCAAGTTTCTTTGATGAACAAATCTGATCGAAATACAAACGTATGGTCTGCCACTTGTCAAGCCGTGTTTTAGATAGTTGGGATACACAATCAGATTACTCCAGATAAGTCAATCTGCTTGAATAACTCAACGACCTGTAAGAGAAAGCACAATTCAAACTGTAAGGAACATACCTCAGAAAACGAACTGCGTGTCAACCGTTACTGCACACTATAACGTTTTCGACTGTACAGTTCTCTGACCTATGAAAATTGATTGTTGAAACTTCTATTCCGTACAGCCGAATCCTGGTAGCATATTTCCACTCTCGTAGTTGCTTAAGATTTGTTTCATAACCATAGTTAATTAAATTATTCGGCTAACGCTAGTCTTCTGAGACTCTAAACTAACCAGGTCCTCTAGGAAATCGATAGCATGGTGTATTAGCGAGCTCCCAATTTCTTTTGGTAGACGGCATATAAATTTTGAAGTAAAGATGTGTAACTCCTAAGGATCGAGCCATCGCGCTAGTCTTTGAGACTCTAAACTAACCAGGTCCTCTAGGAAATCGATAGCATGGTGTATTAGCGAGCTCCCAATTTCTTTTGGTAGACGGCATATAAATTTTGAAGTAAAGATGTGTAACTCCTAAGGATCGAGCCATCGTCCCTGGTTATCGATTTTCTCTCGTCTATGGTGGTCTCAGGACTATTATTTTTGACCTTGGAGTAACTTCTTGCTCGTCCACCACACAGGACCTGATTTGTCGGTACGGCTGATTGAGGACTCACGACAATGCAGAGAAAGTTCTCTACCAAGGAACTCATACGAAAGTCTATTCCTAGTCTATTTTAAGTGTCACTTACGCGAAGTTTAAACTACAAGAGAGGATCAGCAAAAACGGAAAAAATGACGATGAGATTAAAGCACATAGGGTCTCAAATGACCATGAAGTCTTGATTTGAAGGCAGAAAGATTGAATATGAGAAGAAAGAAAGTGAATGTGTGCTCCATGTTTCGGCTTTCCTGGAGAAAAAACAGAAGGTAATTTGGTCCGATAATTTGAGATAGCCACTCAAAGACAATAGAAAACTTTCTGGAGCAGAAAAGAAAACCGATTGTTTAGGTGACTGTCAATGTCATCAGCCCTGTGTGATCTGAGCAGGATAGATTACTGGTAGAGTCCCCGATAGTACACCAAAGAGTGCAATGGTAACTGGTTATGATGAGTGTGAATGATCAGGGGTTAGTGGTATTAAGATGATATGCTTACAAGTGTTTTCTATGGAGGAAAGTGTTGGTAGCTCAGGTAGGGTAGATGGTCGTTGGCCTATAAGTGTGTTTGGACGGGTTGAAATCAATTCTGCTCGCTATATCGAGTAATTCTGCGTGGGATACACACTGATGAAGCTAAGAATTGCTGCGCTGAGTTAACGTAGCAGTATATAATCCGATTATCGGTGGTAATCTGATTGTACGACTCATCCGACTTTCGAAGGAGAGAGTGAATGTGGTAGAGCTTTCCAGTGACTAACCGAAGGTGACTAACCCTGCCAATTTCGCTAAGGGAGGACAGCGTTACTTCTCCGAAGTGTACGACTCAACTTTCGAAGGAGAGAGTGAATGTGGTAGAGCTTTCCAGTGACTAACCGAAGGTGACTAACCCTGCCAATTTCGCTAAGGGAGGACAGCGTTACTTCTCCGAAGTGCAAACTGAGTTGCCTACTGTTGCCCATATTTTGGTGTGGGGGACCTTATGATATTTCAAATATTGCGCGTGAACGTTACGCCTTACAAGTAGGCCGCAACTCCGCGCAATGTTCTGTCAAACCAGGCAGAGAAAAACGTCCATGATTACGAGGACTTCATTGATCGAAACTCACCAACGACTCACTACTGCTTCCATCCTATTTGGGACACATTCTTCAAACTTAAACCAATCCGTATTTTACCCGGACACCGACTTGTAATCGTATTTATACCTAGTTTACGTACTAAATTCATGTGTACGGAAGATTCAAGAGGACTTTGAAGACTATCGTAAATGAGAGACCTACTCAGATTTCCTTCGAATTTCTCACCGATGCTAATTGGCTATCCAGATAAGTTGAACGCCCATTACTTGTGCCATGTAGTTTTCACATAAGAGAAAATACGGACGGAATTCCGGGACTGCGCCTTATCTAGTGGGCACCGATCAGGGCGAGACCAATAAGTTGTCTTCAATTTTGACCTGCCTTACCGCACCACGCCTAATGATCACACCGATATAGATTGACCTATGTGAACCTTGAGGTGATCTTCTCGCACAATCGGTTAGGAAGCACCGTAAATAAGAGATTCTTTGTAATTCCTGTGACTCTCTTTCGCATCAAGTTAGTGCCCGATGTGTCATTAATTCCAGGACATTCACTGGATCGCTTAGATTTTCCATTGTGAGGATCTATTCGGGTGTACGAAACACATCTTTGTTTCCATCAGCCTTATGCGTTACATTCATCAAACGTACACTTCGCCATATTCGAAAAGAGAAGCGGCCAGATGGTTTTGGGTTCGCACTCTTTTGGTTTGTTTCCCGTCGTATTTTGATGAAACTCGATGCACACGTTCACTGTTCACCCATCTTATCCGCTTTCACAGCTGACAATGTCCATCATCAGCCACGTTTGGTACGCAGGCGCGACTTTCGCATGTTCAGCATGCCAGAGAAGCAGCGCCACTCTCGATTATCTCCACAGCTGAAGATAGCTGCTCTTAGGCATTTAGCATCCAGTAAGTATCGTTTATTTGAAATTTACTTTATGTTGCTCTTGACTGCATTGATAATAATAATAATAATAATAATAACAATAATAAACAATCCAGTTTTCCCATTCCCGGAACGGGAAACTAGTGTGCATCATTTAAGTATAATGCTACGACTCCAACGACGGATTCTCTTATTTGTGCCTTGTTGTACGCATCAAGCACTCGTGCTCGGCGATAGCCATTGCGGTTAGAATGGTGTCCCCGTGGAGATTGGTCATCACGCCTCACCGCTCTGTTCGACGATATATTGAATCCCATTACACAAACCACCACTCGAATACATGGGATCGACGCCTTGCACCATGCACTAACTCGCCCGTCTACCTCACTCTTTCAGTTCTCTTGAGGTCACTGAATCTTTACGACAGTGCTATTTCTTCTGCATAGAATATGCTGGCTTCTGTTTCATGACTACTTCCTTTATGCAGAGTCGTGATTTAGGCGCAACTTCATATTTGCATATTTCATGCAAATCTAGCGGCGGATTCCCTTTCACTTCTCTCTACTGTTGCCAGTAGGAGTGCAAATCAGCGTGATCTAGCTCAGTTTGTTTGCATAAGCGAAGCATGGTTCTATCAGGTTCGCTGGGAACGGACCAATTTAAGAAGCATGACCGGTTTTATTTCTTCTGGCCAGTCTTTCTTCAATGGAGACTGAATCAGCTTGGAGTTTTTGTTTGCGTACCGAAATATTGCTGTGTTCGGGAAGGTTGTATGTATTTACCACAGTTTTATCGTGGCTGAGTGGAAAGTCCCGAAACTATTCATTCAAGTGAGTCAGTCAGTCAAAATTAGAGCAACCGAAATTAGCCGGATCTGTACTGATAAGCAAGTGACCTCTTCGACAGGCTGTACCAGTGACAAAACGAATAATGATACAAAACCCAAGTAGGATGGTGTATATCATGGACGTACAAATGAAGACTCAAGTTCGTTGTGTGGGAGACTTGAAACTTGCTTTTAGCCGACTATGGAATTGTTGGACATTTATTGCTTCAATAATAAGTGGCATACAAATATACTTCTCTCGTGACGTTGTGGACATCTTATTCACTATACAATTCACGCAACTGAATTATTGATGGAATCCCGGAACGGGAAACTAGTGTGCATCATTTAAGTATAATGCTACGACTCCAACGACGGATTCTCTTATTTGTGCCTTGTTGTACGCATCAAGCACTCGTGCTCGGCGATAGCCATTGCGGTTAGAATGGTGTCCCCGTGGAGATTGGTCATCACGCCTCACCGCTCTGTTCGACGATATATTGAATCCCATTACACAAACCACCACTCGAATACATGGGATCGACGCCTTGCACCATGCACTAACTCGCCCGTCTACCTCACTCTTTCAGTTCTCTTGAGGTCACTGAATCTTTACGACAGTGCTATTTCTTCTGCATAGAATATGCTGGCTTCTGTTTCATGACTACTTCCTTTATGCAGAGTCGTGATTTAGGCGCAACTTCATATTTGCATATTTCATGCAAATCTAGCGGCGGATTCCCTTTCACTTCTCTCTACTGTTGCCAGTAGGAGTGCAAATCAGCGTGATCTAGCTCAGTTTGTTTGCATAAGCGAAGCATGGTTCTATCAGGTTCGCTGGGAACGGACCAATTTAAGAAGCATGACCGGTTTTATTTCTTCTGGCCAGTCTTTCTTCAATGGAGACTGAATCAGCTTGGAGTTTTTGTTTGCGTACCGAAATATTGCTGTGTTCGGGAAGGTTGTATGTATTTACCACAGTTTTATCGTGGCTGAGTGGAAAGTCCCGAAACTATTCATTCAAGTGAGTCAGTCAGTCAAAATTAGAGCAACCGAAATTAGCCGGATCTGTACTGATAAGCAAGTGACCTCTTCGACAGGCTGTACCAGTGACAAAACGAATAATGATACAAAACCCAAGTAGGATGGTGTATATCATGGACGTACAAATGAAGACTCAAGTTCGTTGTGTGGGAGACTTGAAACTTGCTTTTAGCCGACTATGGAATTGTTGGACATTTATTGCTTCAATAATAAGTGGCATACAAATATACTTCTCTCGTGACGTTGTGGACATCTTATTCACTATACAATTCACGCAACTGAATTATTGATGGAAGTGGCGTTCTTCGGCTGTTTATCCATTCGGCAACTGAGTGCCGATTCACATAGTTCAGACGTGGAACAACGTCTTAGGTAATCAGCTGGTAGAACACCCGTCGTCAGCATGTTCGACTCACTCCTTCCCACAGTAAATAATCCTTTTCACGCCTTGTGCTGTTAGGTTTCTCACTTGAGCGTTGGGAAATGGTAACCTGAAGACTAGTTGACAGATTCCGCTAGGTCCCCCTGGAATAAAATCCTAGAAGAAACTATTTTGGAACAGGTAGTAACATATTGATGAAACAGATGAACAAAATTTGAGCCCCGTAGATCGGTTGAGATCAGGTCCCCTCGCCGTGATTGACCACGATGAATAATCTGGCTGCCCTCGACTACTTATTTTTCATAACCGAATGGCCATCTTATCAGTCCGTTTATCACCTTCCTTCCCACTCTTTTTTTCGCGTTCTTTTGTAGGGAAAGTGTATAGTCGTTCCTTAATTAGTGTCCTGTACCTTCATTCATGAACTTCTTCAGACGAAACAGCGCACCGGTTCTCGGATTTAAAAAGCGACTTTCAATCTTTAGTTGGTCTTCTAGTCTCATCGATCGAAGTCAGCTCAGACTGTGCTGGGTCACTTGTGAGGTCTTGATTGTCGTGGGTAAAGAAGTCTTAAGAGAGGTAGGTGCGAAAGGGGTGAAAAATTCTAAGATGAGTAGCTTTTTATTCTTTACAAGTGTACCATTTGTTCTGCGGTGCTGACTTCAGTTCGATAGCTTTGATCAATAGCAGCGTCCGTTTTGCTAGGCCAGTTGGCGTTATGATTAAGTGGCGCTGACATTACCCTATCCTTCTTAAATGGTTATAATGTGCATGTCATCCGACAAGACGAAATAGCAAAATACCCTCATTTTTCACACCTGTTTGGTTTTCACGGGAGACCCAACTGAATCCCTCGTTTGTGGTGCTCTTCAACAGAGGAGTTTTCAGCAACTTTATGATTAGTATGTTTAGTCTGTACAAGATAATTTTAGTTTTGTCAAATTCAGCGGGTTATGTTCCGTTTAGCACTCGTGCAATCTCTCCTTGAACGCCAACGGACGGTCTTGTTAACGTTCTTGTTGCGGTATACGTTACTTACGTGTTATGGCTAATTTGACATTGTTTCATAGAATGTGAGTATTCCATCTATCAACACATTTGTGCTTCACCTTTTGACCTGTGCATTCTATTCCATACATTCGAATTACAGATTTTTGTCACCCTTCATTGCAAATACTCTTCCGAGTTGAGTTTTATCAGTCCTCAGTTGCGTGGTAGAAATGCTGGTGTGGAAATGACCGCTGCATACATTTGAATACATGTCTGCGATCTGTAAAGCAAGACGTCTGTGATTAGGTTTATGAACAACTAAGTTTCGCACTCCCGTGTCTCAAAGATCTAAGTTTTTCTTAGCGACTGGATTAGCTAGCCGCTGTTGTTTCTATTTTCGGTATCAACCGTCTTCTAACTTATTATCGAGACCAAATGGCGATGTTTGCTGATCGTTCATATTTAGCACTATACCTTCAAAGGGCCAAATCGAACTGTTGAACAAGGAATCTCATTATTTCGTTTTTTGGATAAGTGATGGACGATCTACTATTTTGCGCTATCAACACGGACTTCGTTTGCTTAGCAGCCATCATTGTCAGCGGCGTTCTCAGTCTGCTCGTAGGACAGTTTCAAAACTGAAGGGCGTGTACTGTGCTTATCCTATCCATGGTTTCCTCGATCACACGACGTAACATGGCTGTTTATTTTCAATTCAGGAAAGTTGCAGCAATTGAACTGGAAACCGAACAGTCCCACCTGCACCATCATGATATCACAACTGTTGGACTTTACTTCCCCCTAAGTACATGATTAGGTGGAAACTTTGGCTGAAATTGATCGGTATAAATTTTCCCCTCAGAGTATACTGGATACTCATGGTTGTGGTCGATAATTGTTCATTTGTACGTTATTGATCAATTTTAACCGTGAATCTGATGGGGGATTATGGCAAGCGCGCAAATCAAAATCGGAAGCCTGTCGAAACCACATACAAATAAACCAGATCTAGCAGAAATGTGGTGGAACCCGAAACGGTTTTCCTCGCTGCTGGTGACCACTGCTGTCCAATGACATTCGCGCCCGACCTTTCTACTAAGTGGAAGTTCTTAGGAAAATCCCGGTTCTCAGTACAGTGCTTTCAGATATCCCGGCTGCACCCGCACATTACAACTCCTTACGATCATTACAAGATTGCTTTCGTTTTATTTTGTCGTACAACTACTAGGTATCTGTCAGGTTATTTACTCGTACTTTCCTTCCCTTCACAGATGTGGAGTCATTTCAAGAACACCTTGTTTGCTACTCCGTTCTCCAGAGTTTCCTGAATTCAAATATTGTGGGAGAGTGTATTTATAAGTGAGTCTAAATATTTCATCTCGAAATGTTTCATTCTGTCTCCATTGTTATTTTGTCGCTACAACTCAAGGTAAGTTACATCCGTGCAATCCCCATTCTTGCCTAATTTTCCTGATGGGAGATAACTGCACGGCTTTGTCGCGGATACAGTTGCATCTGTTGTCCTCACTTAGTTTTACAAAAAAGTCCCCCGTCTGCTGCTTTCTTACAATTCTGTTGAGATCCATCTGGGATGTCTTGTTTGCAATTAGCGAGTTGTGACGGTATAGCCAGCTGACTAAATACTGGCAGAAAGAGTTTGCATTAATTTGACAACGTTTGATTAACATAGTTATCGACGCCCGGCCTTTTGAAAGACACAATTTAGACGTTAATCTACGGAAAGATATAACCAAGGATCAACGTTGAGTTGATGTACTTTTATTAGGTGGATTCAGACGCCGTATTACTTGACCGTCGAGGTAATAGAAAATCTAATGGAATTCCTTGTCCTCTTTCAAAAAGCAGGCTGCTATGCTCTCTATGTTGTTCCCAGAATAAGTTCGGACAAACATCCTTTGACTAACTATTGATTACTTTTTCGGACCTCCCAGCTCTCAGTGGAACTCTGATATTCTGGTCTGTTTGAAGGCTTTCATCGCTAAATTCAACGGATTGCATTATGGTCTTAAATTGCCAGCAATTTTAGTGAAGAATAACGAGCAGATTACTAGTTCATCTCGTTGGTCTTGCTAGGTGAGCACTGTGCACCGATCACCCGTCATCGCCATCAATAAGCTATCCTCTTGAAAGTATAACCCATGTCGGCGCGCACTATGTGGATGAGGGACCAGGACAGCGTTGTGTTTTCGAGAAATGCACTCATTTGCAAATCAGTTTGGTTTTCACGGGAGACTTAACTGAATCTCTTGTTTATGATGTCCTCCAGCTGAATGTGCTGCACACAGGCCGCCTCATGGTTCAGTTGACACGATGTTCGAGATATCGCAGTATATTTTCATAAAGGAAACCACTCACAAGGTCGAAGAGTTTTCAACAACCTTGTGAGTAGTTTCCTTTATGAAAACCTGCTGTATTTTCAGTATCCTGTTGGAGGATTTTAAGTTGACTGTTTATCCATATCTATTTTTTTTCCACGAAGTTCATTTCAAAGAACAACGATGGCAAATTCATTGGGCTTCATCTCTTTGTGGTTGGGCTGATTCCCTTTAGACTGACGTCCGTAATTACTGGATTGATTTGCAAATGAGTGTATTTCTCGAAAACAGTGCAATTTGGTTTCAAGTAGAACATACGGTTGACGGAAACTCGGGGACTGCGCCTACCTGATGAGCCCCAAGAAGGGCGAAACCGATCGTGGGCCGTCGAAGAGTTTTCAGCGTTGTGTTTTCTTACTCGTGAACTCGCAAACTAGTGAACTCGGTCCCGCAATAGTTATTGTTAAGATTCTGATTTTTTTAATGAAATTGTGTTCAGGGGTTCTGGCACTTGTTTGCAAGAAACAACCAATGCACGTTGTTTTTAACTGATATCTGTCGTTTGCTTGGTGCCACAGCGCACGACAACAGTCCGTTTTCTTCCGGCACGTGTCTACTTATTTGAACTTCCTGAAGATGGTAGCGCATTATGTAAATGCGGTTGCGTAGTTTCGAGATTTCTGACGCGCATGCATATAGTAATGATAGAACGTTTTTGCACTGTCCACCACTGCGCATTTTAGTATTTATAAATTTATTCTAGTTTACCGCTTTTGATGGTTCTTTTTCCCTTGTATATCGTGTTCTAATGAAAAAGAATTTTGCAGTATATACTAACGGAGATCGTCCAGGACTAACTACAGGAATATAAGAATTCAACCGCGTATGTCGCAGGAGTCTCTCAGTAAGCTAGCACAGATTCCCCAGTTTGGGCGCATGTAATTAAATTGCCTTCAAGCCAATACATTATATGGCTTAACCATAACCAAAGCAAAGGTATGGATTGCCTTCCCATCACATTCGTGCAGCGCACACCCGATTCCGGGTAACATAAAATACCCGACCTCATCAAAATTCAGCTAAATGCGACGCTGAACATCTCAAGTATCTAGTCCACCCGTTGGTGATAATGCTTACTCTGTGTACGATGAAGCGCGAAGAGCAGCGAAACAGGGAACTACCGAATTATCGGCGTTCTAGTATGTGAAAAGACTGAGGAATTCCATTGATCGACGGATTAATCGCTTACTCTTTCATCCTTATTATGTGGCTAAAATATCTGCAGATGAACATAGTTTTATTGCAATTAATTCCGGGCCTTAGTTATCACTCTTGATACCTAATCTAGTCTCATACGAAGGTGGAATAAGGTCTAAGAATTCTTCGTATGACTAAGCAAATCCAGTATATTCGTAGCTTCATAATTCATCCGAGTGTTCATTTGGCTAAGATGGTGATCTGCTACATGAGCTCATTCAGATCGGCTAGCGGTTTGCGTATCGGTTATCTCCAAGCCTGTCGTTTCCGGAGCAAATATTAGATAACGGACAGGAACTTCTAGGAGCCTCCTAATCCACCTCGCCACACTCAACCTACACTTCGCCTGTTCTTAGTCATCAATGCAAATGAAGACTGTGTATTCGCAACGTTTCATTCATTCTACCGTTTACTGCCACAATAGGACTGACAACGACTTATGCGTGTATTAACAACATTTTTGAGCACCTATCACCTCACTCCATTCATGCAAACAGAACCGGAGATCTCGGCCTCTTCGCCCTCACCCTATATCCCACTATCAAGCCCCACTTCGATACAAATTTCGCATCATGATTCCGACTTACAATCGGATCACCAACTATACCAACCACAGTCGGTTCACCGACAGGCAGGGATCTGGGGCACTTGAAAGTGATAATCTGTACCGATATTTAAAAATGGTGCTTTTCGTTACGTTTAAGCTAGAGAAGACTAATCACTGTAAATTGTGGTTCGGGAATATACATTTGGGGGATTCAGGCTACGGTGTCTATTTCTCATGATAAAACTGATGCAGTCTTAGACCACGAAGTATAGATTAAAACTTGTCAGATAGATGCCTGCAGGAACCCTCACTCAGTCTTTAGAAATAAGTTAGACTGTTGATTATAGAATTCAAACAGTCGATTGTACTCATCAACTTCTTGGATGGGTCAACAACTGAGCAGCAACTGGACATAGCGTCTCTGTTTGTTCCGTGATGGTCGAATTAGATCTATGTATTATATCAGTGGATTTTCTTCCTAGGTATGATGTTAATTTATTTCAGCTCACGGTTTGTTCATAGTAAAGCTGTTTGGTTGAACTGACTGGAGCAGATGCTTTTTCAAAATATTGAACAGTCCATCTGTCATCTTTAACATCAAATGCACAACATTATGGTAAGACAGTAATTACGATTTCGGAGGGATTCATCATCCATCTATTCTAGCGTTCTGAGTAGGAATATTGTGTTCTGCGCTACTTGGTGCTTCGTAGTCTCCTATGCTATGGTTCGTTATAACTCTTGAAAAACTTTCATAATTAGGATAATGGTAGCGTTAGCTTAATTATTTTGCATGACCCTGACGGTCCCGTTAAACACATGTTTGACGTTGTAGGCACATCATCGGTTAGTCTATGTTTTTACTGCGGTCACTTCTAGTGGATCAACCTCGTGGAGCAGTAACCGCGTCGTGCATGACCATTGTTGTGTGGGCTCCAAGCTTTCCACTGATATCAGAATCCCAAGCATTCTCACTCAAGGGTCTCAAGGAACAGCTGAATTTCATGAAAACGAGGGATCAAACTTTGTTGTCCAAATTTCACATATCATACATTATTTAAATGACTCCATCTCTATTTTCCATGGGCTCCTCGGTCTTACCAAGCAGTAACATTTTAGCCCAGGGTGTTTAGGCGTAAAAGTTTGTTTGGATAGACGAATTCACCTCGGGCTGTGGTGCGCTGCAGTTCAAGTGATTGACCATTAATTACTGATCTCCCCTGCTAGAATCGTACTAACATGACGTAGGTTTCGCTTCGACTTAAATCAGGCAACCTCACACAGCAACTAACGTCGTGCTGACATTTTCGCTTCTTACAGTCCAAAGGATGAAGAAAGCAACATTTTGTACCTGCCGAATCAGTGGGCAAATTACGCGATACTCATACTCCAAGGACGTGCTCTGTGCAAAATCGGGAACGAGGGTCTTTTGTTTGAGGCTGGACCTTTCGTAATGTTTGGCGAGACGGTTCTCAAGCGTAAGTTGTTTCAAATTTGCTTGCGCTTTTTTCCGACACAATTCAAAGTGTCTCGTGGCAAGCTCGTTTTCACGTGTGCCCTATCTCAGGAGTTTGATATCCTGTCTATATGGAATTGGATCCCACTACTTATCAGCCGTACGTACCTGGATAGTTCTGGTTTCGAATACTACTTGGGGTCCGTGATGGGATTCTACGCATGGAGGAAACAGTTACTTAACACTCTGGTTTATCGGTAGGCCTTTATTCATCTCCACGTTTCATAGTTCTGTTTCACTCTTCGAAACAATTACTGATGCACCACTATGCACGTTTGACTGCCGATCTTATCACTTGGGGTTTACATCAGATGCGGCTCGGTGCATATTGTTTTGCACTGCCATTCACTTACAGTTTCACTGACGCAGGCTGGGACTTCCGAGCAGTGGGAACAGCTTGGGAGAGTGTGTGCATGCTCCGACTGCCTGTATTTCAGAGGCTTCCTCAGCCCACTTCCTGTTTTCAATATTAATTTAACTGCGTTGGACGATTTTTGCAGGTGTTCTGTTGACTGGTAACGGGAATGCTGCAGCGAAATTCAAGTGTTGTCGGAATGCGAGTAGAAATTTAGTTGGTGTTTCGGTTGGTAGCCGTGTCACAAATCATGTTCCCTACTGATAAAATTGCATCTCAAATGAAGGACATGTATGCTGGACAGTTTGGCGAGATGGTAATTAATTATCTCCTGAGGACAAATTCTTAGAGTTACACGGGGAGTGAGTTTGCTGGACGACTGAAGTTTACCGGTTTGATACGGACTTCTGCTCATTCACCGGAGCTCACTGTGACCCAAGTAGTTCGTGATCTGACCACGTGTGTGGTCTCAATCGATCGGCCAGTTTCCACTGTGTTATGGGTTGAGGTCGTTTGTCGAAATGGGCGAAGTTTGAGGTAACAACGGAACGCTGAATAACTCCTTGGATAAGCTAACCAACAATGGAAAGGTGCGGGTAGACAATGTCAGATAAAGCGGTTGATGACGGACGGCGATTGTGCCGGAGACTCCGGTGGCAGCGCGTGGTGTCATATTACTGCTAAGAGCTGAGGACCACTTTCAGTTCATACGCTCTTCCTCTAGGATGCTCAATGTGCTTTCCGTTTAAACAGTCGGTAGTCAATTACGATACCGATCGCCCTGTATGCCGTCCGCTGATGATTTGAAATCAGGGTCCAATCAGATCCCTTAGACAACCAGCGACCCGTCGATCTGTCTAACCCCCCGGACGTCCGTTTGCATCCCTCACTTTAGTGAAAGCCTCCATGATGAGTCGACAGTGAAGAAGAATTTCTCGGCACAGACCACGTGAGTAGCTAGTCCAATAGCCTTTCAAGTAATTTTTCGACGCTGATGGTTTTTGTTAACTTGATTGGTTCCGCCTGCTTTAATTTTTCACGTCCGTAGGTTCCCCAACTCATGTGCCCACGGATTTCCCTCATTCCCTGATATATCAGGCTCGGAATTTCTCGGAGCGTATCTGGGTACAGATGACGAGCTGATAGAACAGTGTTGTGACCCTGCGGTGGCTACGGTTTAGTCCGTTTCCTATGGGCATGCAGAGTGAATTTAACGCTTCGTTTAGAAACCGATTACGATCCATTCATGGTAACTTTCAATGGCTTACCAGATCAGACCGCCAGGGCCATATCATGCAGACATGAAGTAATAACCATAACCGACAAAGTTGGCTCACAATTCTTCAAGCTACAATAGTTATTATTGATGAGAGACTTCGAACCGCTGTCGAATATTTTTAAAATTCAGCGTGATTTGTTTGCATTCTCGAATTAAATATTTCATGATGATGATATCATGTAACCACGAAATGACTGAAACTGACTCATTTCTGACTGAGCCCGTACAGTTTTAGAGACACGTTAGACTTCATAGACTCGACTCAGACCCTGTGTATATCAAGCAGTCATGTGTGTTCCGGATGTTTTCATTTTGTATGGCTGCTGCTAGGAACAATTAATTACCTAGATGATTGTGTTCAGAGTTATAGTACACAACTATCCTTGACCACTGCACGTCCAGAAGACCTCCGCTTGCGTTTTATTCTCAATCGGCAGTACAAATTCATTGTAGAGTTCTACCATCAAGTTGCTTTGATAGTTGACCGGCATGTACGTGACAAAACCGTAATGTCGTCAGCTTTAACTGACAACTAGCAGTAGTTTCCACTGATATCCGTGGTATATTTTTTGATGATAGAGCAAGAAATCACAGTTTCGTCGCTTATATAACAGTTTAAGGGGTTCCTTAGACAGTCAGCTTTACACACAAAGCTCAGAGTAGAAACACTTTCCGACGTGCCATCGGTTGGACGGGTATATGACCCGTTTAAAAGGTCGATGTATTGAAAAACACCATAGACAGGGTTGTAGGCTTTATGCCTATACAGCAAGTGCAACTTGGTTCGCGAGAATGTTTTTTTCCGATCATGTCATAGATAGGAACCTCAGGTTTATTGTCAGTGCACTAAATGAAAACGAGTCGCTAACGATCAAGAGAACTGCTGAGAACATTGGCTGAAACAAGCTTTCAAGGTGGGCTGACGAGGTGCACCATGTTCCTTAACACTCATAGAATCGGAAATTTTTGCCGTCAATCCAGTAAGGTTGTTTTATTCAAAAGATGTGGCCAACCATAACCTGAGAAAAACATTCATCCGAGTGGATTTCGAAGATGATGTGTCCAGCTCGCTTGATTGTTGCCTTCCAGGCCCAATGAGGCACACATTCCCAACTGCTGACTTCATGTATCTATGCAGAATGACGTCAATGCTGCTACCACCCCTAGATAACCTGACCACTGTTCACCTCAAACATATGAAGCTAAGACAGAGGCATGTGTTCAGATATCTGAATGCCTGCCTAATTAACCGATATTGAACTTCAATGGAAACTGCTCACTTAAGGTTAGGTTGTTGACGATTAAGAGCCTAGCGTTGACTGTACACTTCACTGGTCTGCATGACTACATCGTGAAGGGTGATTTGCTACTACGTCTCACTACATGCTGCAGGGGACGACAATGAACTGTTATGGCAACATCAGTCCGCTACGTCACTGCAGATGATGTTCTGTGTATGATACTACATATGAAAATTGACAATCAAACGGCTCAAAGGTTGATGAAACAATGACTAACAACTACGTGGGCGGTTGCACACTGAAGAGTTAGATTTCACACAAAACGGGTATTCAGCCTCGTAGTAGCATCTCGCTTTTGCTGTTTACCGCGAGATTTGCAGTTCAGGGGACCCAGTAGAGAACAGTATGGGATATCAACGGGGTTTGACGAATTTTTAAAAGGGTTTTCTATTTCATGGGAATTCCGTTTTCACAAGACTGTGAATATGATCGATCTCCGAATAAGCACATCCCAGCCCTGATGACACTAATGTGACCAGGTCTCACGGACGCGATACTCTTTTGTGTGCCACAAGTTTTCCACCTGCAAGCTGTCAGAATGAGAAAGTCAGTTTACTTAGCTTTATTGTTTAATTAACTCATTACCGCAGGAAATCTGAAGGCAAAATTTCAGGCATGTTCAACACGCCGTTTGTTTACATTGGAATGTTAAAGTGAATTTTTCGTTCGAGATGTCCGAAGACGATTCAACTCCACTCTTTAAGGCACTTTACGGTGACGATGCGCAGATGTTTACTGTGGATGTTCACATGGAATTCAGCCTGGCGTTTGTTTTGCATAACGTAAACTGACTGGTGTCAGTCAGACGGTTGTTCGGCCACCATACATCGACAACGGGGTTGTGATTTCATCATTGTTTGTTTTTCTGTTTCCACCTATATCGGAGTACTCTCGAGTGACCACGTGAGACGATGACCTTATTCACTTTCGCTGCAACCAATCCAATAGCCTCACCTGCGATTGGTTAATGTTATCCGTTTTTCTAGTATGATTGTGCTCCTTCCTTAAGGTAGATACCCCCTAATAACGGCGATTTCCGTAGAACCTTGTGTACTGTAAGAGATCCTTAGTTGTTCAAAGGCCTCTCCCGAGCACCTAATTTTCCAACGCATAAAATCTTAGGATTGGAGAGGCACCAATTATCATGATTCGCAAACACATTGACAGATTTTCGTGCTCAAGGAATTAATGAGACCAGCAGATTCGAACTCACTCGTTCATCAGTACTTGTTGGAATACTTGACTGATTTCACAGTCTGCACTGGTGGCGCAGAGGGGTGAAATTACATTACGAAATGATTGGCCGATACAAATATTATTACGGGTCATTTAAAAACTATTGCGGTGAATAGACCAAACAACCAGTAAATACACCTGTGCTATCAATATTCAGATGAATCGCGAATCGTTGTGGCTTTGGATGTTAGTATGCCTTAGTTTGGACTTGCGCGAAATATGCGCATTTATGGGGGCTTTATTCATTTATGAACGACGCGTAACGTTATGGTTTCTTCATGCCATCTGCTTTGCACTACTTTACAGTGGCTACCTTATATTTTCTGATTAGCCGGCCCTGTTGGTGTTTCGGCTGGCCGCAACTCAAACATAGTCACCGGAAACGAAGCCAGGATACATTGGTCAAATTTTTATTCCGTCGAAGCATTTGAGAACCTGGTGGGAACCCAGCTTACCAATATCAGCTGATTGTGTTGTTTTGTTGGTCTGCCTACCCCGTCAGAATCGCCGCTCAGAGTATGGCGATCTTGGAAGCATTTTCCTCATGAATCCCCTGAGTGGCTTCTGTAAGTGGCATCCGACCACTCAAGTCATCAGCTTGAGTACCGCGCAAGAAGGCTTATGCTGTTCGTACTGCAAATGTCCGCCGGCAGTTGGCCGCTCTGGTTTGGTTATCAAACCGGTAGGACTTTGGAACAGAACCGTTTATCACAGGATACCGATGGTTCCTGAGGGTTAAAAATGCAATCCCAACAGGCTAACTTGATCGGTTGCTAGTGTATGTCACAAATTTGTATGCCAATGGAGTAACGTGATTCTGTCAGTGCTGAGCAGATTGCCCAAACTCGTTTTCGTCGGTCCAGTTAATGCAATATAACTCATGAACGTCAAACAACTTTGTTACCTGTGGCAATAAGCAGAGATCAGCTGATCAGTTGGCCTGTGTTCACGACCCAATCATAGCTGTTGGTTACGCCAAACCGACCAGCTCTATCACCGCACAGCGTGCCATGCTACAACCATTGGATTATGGGATTATAATGCTCAACCAGTTACGATAAAACAGTTTCTCATCAACTGGGACTCCCACACAGCGTTTTTTCCACGTTATAATTGAGTGAATTTCGTGCTGATTTGTTTCACTAAACGAGTGACCTGTGTTACTGCTTTGAAGACTCGATTGTTGCAAAGTGGCAGTTATAACGCCAGTAGTTGAGAATGGTTTGTTGATATTCCGATTCTTTGTTTGTAAGTAATTATTCTCGAGGCCGCCTTACGTTTCAGTCAACAGATAGAAAGAATGAGGCACGCACCTTTTTACTAAAGAATGAACACATCCACATTCTTCTTATCTTTGTACCCCATTGGCCTAATCAACCTCGATTTATAACTCAATGTTAGTACACTGGAGATAGTCCACAGATAGGCGTAATGTCTTCATGAAGTGATCTGAGGGACATTCCTAACCAGTCGTCTATATTTTTAATTTCGGGATGCTTTTTCTGATAAATCTTCCGGTTAGGTTGGCATTTCTAAGTCATCCATGGTGGAATAGCTGAGGTAATTAAGTCAACAGGTCCGTTGCACACGTTCATTCTGCAGTCACAGCTTATTTCATTCGCAATGGACTTGTTAATGTAGTTTGTACTTCCTCCATTGGACTTATTTACGTACGGCCATTGTCGTTTGTACTTACTTTGTTATATGCTGGCAAATGCAGAGAGCCCAAGAACAGCTAATCAGGTATATATTTCACCCGTTACTGATCCTCTTTGCTTTTTGTCCATGTTTGGTAGCAGCTGCGCTCATCTCATATTCTCACCTTTGTCTTTCCTCGATCGAACCATTGTATGCGGTTTTCTGTATCATTGGAGTGCAATTAAATTTTCGATTGTTTTCTCTCAGGGTTTTTTTTTAATCGTTACGTCTTTTCAGCCCAAACTGACAACTACTTCTCAGGTGTTTTCCTTTAAATTCTATGTGTTGCTTTATCGTCATACCTACACATTCGTCTCCAGGTGTGAATGCAATCTTTCCGGATCTGTGCGACAAATCTGACCCAACTGTGCATTCCGCACGACTGGCATCCGAGGCTAGGTTTGTGCCAGACTATTCCCTAAAGGCCGTCACCAACTTGCAATATCTCCGAATCACTGCTGAGCATTATCTGCTTGCCAGACGTTTATCAATCGTCCACCAAAAAGCCGGTAAATTAATTCGTTGTTTTCATGCTCCTTGGTTAACTCATGTATCATTTCTGTTGTATTTACGAGAAACAACCCTCAGTTGAGTTACAGATGGACTGTTGTTGTGTCTTGCGGTGGTCGAGCTATTGGTTACGCCTGCGCTGAGCCTGCCAGACTACGGGATAGGGAGAAGATAGAGAACTGGGGACACGGCTGTATTGCCAGGACAAAACATACAGAACATCTGCGTAAATATATAGGACGTCTAATTAGCCAAATATGGTCGTCCACTTGTTCGCTCCGTACAGCCAATGGTGGTGTTCCGGTCGTGAACATTCTCAGGCCCACCACGCTGGTCGTCTATTGCTAAGCCGTGCTTGGTAAGAGCAGCCGACTTACCTACTTCCCGGACGCGTCGTACCGATGGTGACCTTGGGGATGTGTCACTCTCTGCACATGTACTTTTTCTTCTGTCTGGGTGCGCCCTGACAACTGTCCTGTAACTCAACACTTGGTACTTCACTGCACTTCTAATGAATGGCCACGCCCTAGTGAACAACTGAATACGTCGCCCTTCTCAGGCTATGTATGACTGCGTAAGATCTAATGTTTGTGTCCTATCATGCTGCGTGGCACGCCTTTTTTCACTCAACCGTCTGTTTGTTTGCAATGTTTTTACAGCTCCCCACAGCAACCAACATTCACCGGTTAATTTCTCCGATCACTGTGCACTTTCCTCATGTGGTTCACATTTCGCGCAAGGATTCGGACCGCTAAAAATAGACAGTCATGATATGTTTCAAAGTGCTTGGGATCATCACGTCGTGCGACTTCGAGAAGTCTCGATGGCCGCCGCAGTCGCGTCTACAATTGGACACGGGGTGGACAACGCTTCTTCAGATCAAGTTTCAACTACACACAATGTGCCTGGAGAGGATACTAATGCAGAGGCTTCGGAGGTACAGAACAAGCACTCAACTCCGAATCACTCAACGTGCAACCCACTTACCGAAAAGCGAAGCATCGCACTGGTACCACATTCTGGCGATGTGCGTACAGCCAAGCCAGACGAAGTTGTAGCATTTCTCTCTCATTCTGCTGCAGTTAACAGTTTTTGTGAAGAAACCTCCTCATAATAATAATATGCGGGTGAGTGCGTTCGGTGAGACTGTAAAGAACTCCCTTTGGGGACAACTGCTCAATCTCAGCTGTCACAACCAACCCTCTACACGGGCTTTCTTCATTTCCTCGAAATCCGCGTATATTCACTGCCCAGTGATTAGTTCATCTCATATTTAAGCTCCGTATTGTATCCATCTGGCTCCTCTCAGTACTGTTTTATCTAATTAGCGCATTCCCTATTTAAACTCTCGCAACCGTTTTAGTCGCCGTCACACTGTTCGTGTAACGGCACGACCGGGCATTTCTATTTTTTCATTGGTTTACCTCAAACAGAGCGAACTTTTACGATTGAACTGATATTTATATTTCCTCTCATTCACTCTATTAATCACCGTGCCTTACGAGCACTTTAGCAATACTCATATAACCGTATTCCGGTTCCGTTCTCACGACACGTATCCGTTCAACCCGAATTTCAGTAGACCCCAGCTCACCTGTTGCCTAGTCCGATGGATTCTTCCTCGTCCCGTGGAGTAGTGCAATTCCGTATTTCGTTTCAACTATTCTAGCTCTCACTTTTTGAATCCATCGGTCCCTCAGCTTTGATCATTCCTTTCATTTGTTTCTTTTGTGCACGCTATCTGTAAGGCAATTCACGCCTTTCTGATAAGAAGCCTATCCTATATTGAAGAAACGTCCCTCCTTTCCAACTGCTACATTTATCCGAATGGATTCCATTTGGGCCCCATGTGTTGCAATCGACTTGCAATTTTATACGTTTACTTTCCTTTCTTTCGAACTTGTTTTTACATAGATGAAGGCACGGCTTCAACCTCGATGATTGTTTGTCTACTTATTGTCATGGATATTATTACTGCTGCTACTGTTTGTAGTACTGTTCCTTGAACGATTTTTCTCAATTTTTAAACAGAGTGCGTTTGACCATTCACTATAAAGTCAATAGAAATAGTGGGTAAACAGTGGCTTGGGCCACGCTTAGTACGGCAGCCCATACGTTTCTGATGAGATTTAGTGGTAACCAATTGAAAGCTACCACAGTCGGGACGGCGCAAAATTGCAACCACCAGGGGCTGATGTGAACAGTTCGCAACTCATGGATTCTATTTTTCAATTACACAAGCTGACGAACATTTCGTCCCGATAGTTTCTCCCCATATCGTACACTTATAGAAGTTAACCTCTCTATATATGGTACTAACAGTTGGCTAAACCGGTTTGTGAGCTCATTTACAGTCTAACATGATTTGTGCCCCACTTTAAACGAAGCCAGATGGTCAGGATGCTCTGCTTGACCGACTAAACCACTCATTTTTGTTACGGTGGCTATTATCCGCGTACAACTGTACTACATGAGTGAACTCATATTTGGACGTAGGGCTGTCTGCGTAGCGTAAAACATGCCAACATTTATCTATCCCAGATGCATGGCCCGATCTGCATTATTGAAAGGAAAACGAACTGGATTGATTGCATTGTGAGGCACAGTAAAAGTATGCTGATTGGGAAATAGTGGTATAAATGAAAACAAAAGTCTCAGGAGCGTTCAGCAAAATGTTTGTCTATCTGTGCGATCAACTCTGCTTTTTTCGTACCCAGTGGGACCAAATTGAGAAATTTCAGCGCCTGACGCAATACGGGAACCGTGAATCGCTTCAGTTCGCCATGGTTGTTGAGGTCTCTCAAGTACTCCTCAGTGAAATCCGGCTCTGTTGACATGGCTTTATTAGATGGAGAGGCGCGCCTTTTTTTCGAATCTGCAGCCACTTTCGGACGCTAAGAGCAAATAACATGAGGGCTGAAGTCAGCATAGGCCACACAAATACGATTAGTTACGGCGAGCGGTCGTTCACTCAGAGATTGTCTAGGGTTTTAATAGAATGTCGGAGGCCAGGATCCATACAGAGCCGATGGGCACGAACTGCAAATGGGTTTGCCGCTCAGTCCTCCCGGCCAGTGAACCAGAAACCAGCGAGTTACCAACTCTAGGATGAGATGATGTCCGAACTGGAGTACAAAATGAGCAGGTGCCTAATATGAGCTGGCACTCAGCATGATTTGCACGACAAAAAATCCACGTTTTTGCCCTTGGTTTTTTCCACAACCCTTCTTACCGACTCCACCTAGTATCGAGGTGTATGTCCCATGGCACCGGCGAACCTTGAAATATTAATAGCTCGAGTTCGTTAACTAGTTGAATGTCAGGTAGCTGTTGATCTATTCGCCGAACTTGACAGTTAGCTTGCAGATGTTTCATCACCAATCATGGAGGGACCATTGGTGCGCATGTTGCTTCCTGATCCCTTAGTCGTCTGTATGTTTTAGTCGCTTGAATCAAGCAGGTCTACGGGGTGCATTCGACAAGCAGTTGTAGATCAAAACTCATACGCAGATAAGAATAGTTTGGTAAGGGTTTGAACAAATGATTACCGTGAAAATACTCCTGACAGACATTAGATAGGTACACTGCATTTCCGATTCAACTTGTACTTCATCCTAACTGAACTTAGTGAGGGTTGGTCTGTGGCGCAGATGTCAAAAAATGACGGTAGGATGAGATGCACTAGCCACGCCAAATGCGTGTTCCGATCTCCACGAAATGGCTTAATTCACAAACCAATAAATCAGTGCTGGAAGTATGAACGGCTAATCCTTAAAATCACATGGATTAACATGTGCCATACCAAGATTGCCTCCCTAGCTTGGCGATTAACCGGCATACTACGGGCAGTTTAACAAGTTTGGACAGGCTTGTGCTGGGCAGCGAGCTACGCACCAGAATGATTCCATAGTATAATCGGGCGCACGATCATCAATGATCCACAACACTTTGTTTGTGGGTAGGCGAATCGTACGTAGTTTTTGGAGCAAATGAAGGGAGACGCTGCTGCAGTGATTCCGAAGGTTGTTTCGAGATTAAGTGCTTGCCGTTTCCGGTGTTTTGACCCTACTAAAAGTGATCGAGATTGTGAGTTATGGATATTTCGTGATATCTGAAGGCACTGAGATACGTTAATTACTATGAGGACGTTATTAAACCTAACTGAAACACTTAGCAAAATATGGAAAACGTTTTCAATTAAAATAAACTACTAAACAACTAAATAAACTAAACTAAGTCACCGGTGACTTGGGTATGATGCTACTTACTCTACGATCTCGGTAAACCAAGCACCCACTGGGCAGTTGTCAGTCGGTGGTTCGACTCAGGTTTGCCAATCAACGATTCTGTGGTTCGGATTTTTCTCACGGTACGTTAAGTTTCGTTCCGCATGCATCTACCACAATGAAAACGTTTACCATGCATCTACTATCCACATTATCTTCTATGCACATGTGTTCATGGGAAATTTTCTAAAAGAGATGCAAAAAGTACTAACTTTAACCGGAACACTTTCTTCCAGGTTGCAAACCCGCTTGAAGTTGGCTATCTCATTTCCAGCACGCCGTTGGATCGCTCCAAAATTAGGCACTACAAACGAAAATATATGCGGGTATTACAGGGAGAACAACCAAACGGCGATTGATTGCTCGATTCAGAACAAGTCAGTCTAAAGTGTACCGGTGAGCTGCAATCGAACAGAGCTAACCGGATGACTTCTGAGCTACGCTTTTGCACTTATATTCACTGGGCTGAGAGCGATACATGCTGGTGTATCTTACATGGTCTTAAATCTCTCGGGTGAAGTGAAGTGTAGCTTATGTGTAGAAGGAAAAATCCGTTCTGCCTTGTTGCCTTTGGTGATACTAGCACCATTAGGGAGGCTTTAAACAATAGGAGAACGACTATCCGGAGAAAATTAACATCACTCCCACTTACTTGGTGTTAACAGCGTTACCATGCCTACGGCGCACCAATGTTAACCACGCCTTAAGGATGCTGTAATGAAAGTTCCACCTGGTTGTCTCCGATACTGGCAACTGAATGTGCTGCACAAGGCCGCCTCATGTTTCAGTCCCTACGATACTTGAAACATCGCGATACATGTATATCTTCGTAATGTACTACTCATAAGTTTGCTGAAAATCCATCGACAACCCACGACCGGTTTCGCCCTTCTTGGGGCTCATCAGGTAGGCGCAGTCCCCGGGTTTCCGTCAACCTTATGTTCTACTTGACGTGGGTGTTCTGTAGCAACAACACGCATCATGCCTCAATGATTCTCATGTTCTCTAAGGTACCCAATTTGGTTTCAAGTAGAACATAAGGTTGACGGAAACCCGGGGACTGCGCCTACCTGATGAGCCCCAAGAAGGGCGAAACCGGTCGTGGGCTGTCGATGGATTTTCAGCAATCTTATGAGTAGTACATTACAAAGATATTTCTGAAATTGATCGTGAACGAATTCATGATCAGTGCAAGTAGGGTTGTCTAATGGAAAGACGTCGTCAAAGGACATAGAATCTTACATGGAAGAGGCTGTTTGAACTTTCCTACCTTTGAGAGTCTTCGTACTGAATAACGGTCGACAGAGAACATCGTTGTGGACTCTTCAGAGAAGTGACCACTTACAGGCTTACAGTGTTCACGGTTTCTTGAAAATGTTACGACCAGAAACAGGGGGTAGCGAAGATAGCGAAATTCCAGGCGGACAATTAGCGTGAGACTATCTGTGATTATAACTGTTTTTTGCATGCCCAACGGAGAAGAATCAACAAGAAAGTGCACAGAAATCATAAATGTTTGATCTCAATCCTCAACACGGTATTTTCTCACTACTCAAGCCCAGCAACCATAGTGGCACAAGTTTGCAGAGGCATCCCCAGTAAATCAAACATACTACTACTGTGGCGCTCAGTCCTCGTGTTTCCAAAATGTTCAAGTCTAACAGTGAATGCCACGTGCATGATTCTACGTTGAATTGTCAAGACTGGATCCAAATCTTTGGTACGGCTGTGAAATTTCGAGTCACAACGGATGAAAACTGTCCCTGCTATTTCTACAACCAAATAACTGCAAGGAAGTAGAATCACCGTCTGTTAAGGACACAGTACTTTGTTGACCGTTGGATGACCGCGACACTTGGCATCGGTTCGCCAAATAGTTTACAATAATTGGGCCGACACATCCGCTATCACGTTCAAAATAACCGAATCAAACCAAGCTGAGTAATCATCTGCTAGCTGCATTCAAATCAACGAACACAATTCGTAAACGAATCGGGTAACCCCACAATGATCCCACGATTTCTATGGAAGCGTACATTGAGGTGCACCATAGACAATAACTTGAGCGGTCCGCCATAAACCGAGCTTAACTAGAACTATCCCTAACAATAGAATAATTTCTTTAGCTGGAATGATACACAAACTATCGGTTCGGTGGACAAACTGGTATCATCATTGTCAGCTGTAATAACCGCGTACTCGTCGTACAGTGGTTGCAGCTGTCACATTTTCGTCCACCGATGATTTGGTTCGAACCCAACCTCTGCCTCTCGCCCTCCGCTGTCTATGCTTGGGTAACCTGGCAGTATGCCAGCCCTCGTGTTTCCTTCGTGTGGCGTGACAGCTAGGAACCTTAAGGATGCTACAGGTGAACCGGTGATTTGGGACGGTGGGGTAGATAACTGCGCATTGGAGGCGGCAGCTGATAAATTGGTGCATAAATCCAGCACTGTCAGTGGGCTGTCAAGTGGGGTGGGGGGCGGGATGGTGGAGAAGGAGCCATGCAGTGAAGGCAATAGCTTGGATGCACGAGCGCCACTGAGAGCGCGACTGGGCCATGTATGACAATGTCTCTAGTCATTGATGTGGCCCGTCCCATCCAGGAAGACGGCAGTGACTAGGACAGCTGAGTTTGCTGGTAATGGCTTTCATACTTCGCTGCCAAGTCATTGTTTGACCGCCTCTGGCTCTCTGCCTCCCTTCACGTGGTTGTGCGAAAATAGCCCTTCGAGGAAGTCGGTCAGCTGGCATGCGCAGCACGTGGCCAAGCCAGCGCAACTTATGCAATATGATGGGTTTATCTATCGAGGGTGAGTTGTTTCTCCCGAATACCATTCGACGTACTTCAGAATTGCCGATCCAGTGTTCCCACCAGATTCGGGCAATGCTCCAAAGACATCGATGGTCAAACACTAAAAGTCTTTTGACGTCCTCGGCGCGCAGCGGCCAGGTTTCTGATCCATATAGTAATATGGAGTGCACCGCAGCATTATAAACTCGACCCTTGACAGGGAGGCTGATATCACGCTTACGCCACAGGTGAAGTAGGTTCGCAAAAGCTGCTCTGGCCTTCCCAATCCGGATGGAACTATCATCTTTCGCGAGACCACCGGAACTGATACAGCTGCCCAAGTAAACAAATTTGTCTACTACCTCAATCGGTTCATCCGCAAGCATGAGGCTAGGGTTCGAACCCACCCAGTCTTGCAGTAGCACTTTACACTTTGCAGTTGTGAAGCGCATACCAAACCGCGAGGCAGAATTATTTAGATTATTTAGTATTATTTGCATTACCACGGAGTCAGATCCTAGAAGAGCTATGTCGTCTGCGTACTCGATGTACCAGGGAGCACTTTGACCCCACGCATTAGGGGCTGGTAGTGAGTCTTCCATGACCGTATCAATGACAAAGTTGACAGAGGACAGCCCTGTCCGACACCACTTGATTTGATGAACTCAGGAGAGGGTTTCCCGTAGACCTTTACACGGTCGCGGGAGTTGGCGTACAGCACCTTAATGAGGGTCAAACTGGTATGAACAGCCTCTTCTGCATAACAAGCCAATCTAGCAACCTATCAGACAATAGGTCCGCACCTCATTTCAAGCCAAGCTTGAGCATGTGACTTGTGACGGTTTCAAACCTGTCTTGTCCTTTGTTATGTGTACTCATTATACTATCGGCAGGCCAGTTCGGCGTAGGGTGTGGTGTGTCGACGAACGGGAAATTGCCGTAACTTTCTAGACGTTTTCACTGGTGGATGTGCTATGCTTGATCTGGAAAACCTACGTGGGGTTCAGAAGTACACAAGTTTCTGAAAAGTACACCAGCAACATAGAACTACTCATAAGCGTGATAAAAACTAATCGAAAACCCACGACCTGTTTCGGCTCTCTTGAGGCTCATCAGGTAGGCGCAGTCCTCGGGGTACCACCAACTATGTTCTACTTGAGCCCAAATGGGATGCAATACACGAAGTGCACCACCTTTTAACGGGTGGCTCAACTGGATCCCAGCTGAACCTTATATTCGTGCTATTTTTTTATTGGAGTCTTCAGCAACTTTATGAATGGTGCTCCGTCAGGAGCGGCCCTTGTGCAGCAAAATCAGTTGAAGGTCATTATAAAAAGAGACTCAGATGGAATTGAGCTGAGTCTCCCTTTCAAACTAAATTAGTGAGCTGGTGGATATCACAGTGGCTGCGTATTTATCGATTTAAAAACCAAAACATAAAATGAGTGAGTAAAAGTGTGAACAGGTTGAAAAAGTGAGACGAATCGAGCTAAGAATCAGGAATATAAAAGCTTTCGTCATAGAATATGGCGCTCAGATTTAGGTCTGATCTCATGAATCCGCACCCCGATGACAACTACCAATGCCGACGTACTAACGCGTAAACACATCTCTTTGTAAAACGAGGTGACTGTTTTAGGGAAAGAAATTTTATTGAAAGGCAGAAATGCTCTCTGACCTATGTACTGTGCTCGTATGTCAGCCTAAACCAGATTTCATCATGAGTAACTACATCACCATAGCTTGTAGAGCAAACTTTAATGGGATTGGCCAAAATTGCCTGATATCTGTGAAGTGAAAAAAAACGAACCGAAGCATCCGAGCAACATTTTGCATGCCACCGCACTCTTCAAAAGAAACAGTGATTATGCTTTCGAAACTTCAATTAGTGCTCAGACCAGACGGATGAGCAAACTAGGGCTATCTTATTCGGGCTACGAGTTTGAAGTTGTGGGGTTCAACAACAGTACCTTAACAAAGTACACCGTCTGTTACAACAGCAAAATCAGCCACCCAAAAAGTCTTTTACGAACCAAGAAAACTGGACGATCGAAAGAGCCGGGGTAACAAGGTCCCATTTTGCGATAAGAAACAGGCTGCAAAATCACTGACGACGGTCGAAATAGGTGCATTTTTAGTTTTAGTGTGGTTCCACAAAGATCAGGTTCGATTTTTCAACTGTGAAGCATTTTACTGTCAGTATCAGTTGCCTAATAAGCTACAAGAAGTACGCAGACTGATATTACTTGTCACTCAGACCTGAGTAGGAGGAGTCCGAAATTCGAGCGTGCACCATACCAGACCGAACCACAAAAGCGTGTGATAAGGATGACGAAACAGTGATGCCGCCTTCCAACCTCGTTTTCTTGCTTACCTCTATTTGGGCTTTACTAGCTTAGGTACCGTCAGAAATGGATAGGATTAAAGTTGGAGATTACATTTCCGAAATGGCGATCTAAGCAATCTAGCTCGCTCACTGTAGCAACCATGAACGCACGTTGTAGATGCGCATCACAGAAGCAAAAACAGGCCATTCTACGTCTCTAAAGGGCAACACATGGAAAAAACCTATATGAAGGACTCAGGGTATTTTAAGGTCACATTGTCCAGCGTTGACCTGCACTCGGCTGATATTGCTGAACACCAGGGTGTACAGAGGGCAGTCGACTAGTTTGACCTGTTTAGACAATGGTTGAAATTACATCGATTGGATAGGAACCCCCGCGCGAGCAATAAAACATCTATTCGCTTGAAGAATGACTTGAGTAGCTTTTAATATTGTGCACCGTCTGATAGCTTGGAGCTTCCTGTTGTATTACTCTTCCGGCCAAAAAAAGCACTTTACAACGAGTCGGTTACACTCAGATTTCCACGAATTCATGCTAAGTCGAAGCGGAGAGTGGCACATTTCGTAACAGGTTTGAACCGTAAAATGTAAGATGGGGATAAAAATACCCAATATGATAGGGTCAGAAGATAAAACGAATTAGATGCAAGCTGAATCAATGCGCCGAAATCTGAAAAGCAACATTAGTTGACTGCAGATGACATTTTCGATATCTCATTTTCACATGCCGGACAGAATAACATCGAAAGAAGTTTGAAAATGTTCCGGTCATATGAGATATTGCTGGGACAGTTTCACACCCAAATTGAAGAATTCGATACTGAACTGATAAATCCACATTCTATGGAGCCAATGCTGATAAAACCCCGATTCTGAATAAATTTGAAAGGGTACAGACATGTACCACTTTTTCACATTTTACCACACGAAATTTGAAAACACCAGGTACGGTGGAACGTGAAAACTCTCTTTTAAGTAGATAAAGCTCTCCTGAATGAAACCCTCTTCCTTCCGTAGTACAGTAAGGCAGAATACATGCCGGGCGAATACAATGAGGCTAGCAAACACACCACGTCAGCTTCGTACCACCAACAGGGAAACGAAATTTTGTGTAACGCCTGTCTAGAAAACCTGTAATTTCCTGCGTATAACGGCAGATGTGTCCAGGTAAGTTTGTCGATAGATATATAAAGGTAGTCAGATAAATAGTATAGTGTTGATAGTGCCCGCTTTTTATGTCCATCTTCTAACAATAATTCGTCTACCGAAGCATTGGCAAGGTTTGACCAAACAGTTGAAAGCCCCGTTTCGGGACCCGTCCATGTATTGGTTAAAAGCCGCACACGGTCAGATAAAAACGTGAACGATAGACCGCTCCGATGAGTATAAATAAATCTGTCTCGTCCTGGTAAACCAAAAGCATTGCTGGAACTGTTAGCCAACTGTTCGAACGCATGATCACATCGCCCAAACACCCTTCAGAGAGGACAGTGATCAACCGCAACTGTTTTCACTCCAGGCTAGCTGAGAAGCATATGATCAGTGCGGTAGCAACGATAAGCGATAAGAGCAAGACTGCGGGCCACCGCGGATGCTGTGGGTGTATGAATCTTTAGTCTAAACTTTGGTCATTAAAGATTCGCACAAGCCTGGCACTCGTCCGGCTAAGCAGCTAAACGACGGTACCATGTACCCACTACTTTGAGAATTTCAGCCCTAATTTCCAAACCGACTGAAATACCTACCAATTTCTTCCGTTTATTATGTGTCTCAGGGGGTATCAAAAAGGTTTTACCAAGCAATTTGCGTTGATCTATCACGCTCTAGGAGTCTTTTAGACTAATAAAAGCGGACTAGCGCTTACTTGTGCTGTCGGGTACATCGTCCACGTGATCCTTGTGGAGAGCCAGAGCCTCCAGTACAGCGTAGTGTCGTTGCAGGATAGGATTACTGATCTGTCTGGGGTCGTAGGGAACCATCAGCTTTTTCACCACTGCTTTAGCCGCCTCTACCTGCTCTTCTGAAGCTTCACGTAATACAACAAAGCAAAATATTATACAGATTGGTTGCACTGCAACAGTGAGGAGGTATGTGCATTATCCAAGAAGCCAAAAATGAACTATTTCAGGTTACTCTGGTAAGGGAAGTTCAACCAGCTACACATACTCATGGACATATAATACTAAAAAGATTTTTTATTGTATGAAATAGCAACCTCTGCAGAGTAACTGACTAAAGAAACTAGCTACGATATATTGGGGATACAACATTGCCAAGCGACCCGTAGTAAGTGTGCAGGCTGAGAAACCGCCAAGACAGAGGGAATCTAGAAATCAAGGGTGCATTTGAACGGTGGGTATTAAGGTGAAAGTAACCTTTAACCTATGCGTTTACGAAGGTGATTACGTCGTGCTGTAGGAAAATGTGAGACTTACTGTCAGCCTTAGGGGACTGAATGAAACATGCAGTAGACTCCACGACCAAAGTCGGGGTTGGATAGGAACTTCGTTTGGGGACACCTAGCAGAATGATTTTACCAGCCGGGAGCAATCGAGAGAAGCATAATGCACTTAGATCGGAATACACCAGAAAGTACGAGTACGCACTTCCTGGAGCATTATATGGACTGTGAACTAAAGTGGAATGCCTGCATGATTTTTGGTAGTGAGACTGACCACATTGTCTTTGAGAACGGATAGGACCACGGGATTTACATGAAATCTTGAGCACTGCACATACAAAATCGATTTACTCGCCCACAGCATAGCAAAAAGTCTTTGGAGTCGCAATGCAAACGCTATACCACAGGCTGACGGCTATGGACAAGAATGAGTTGCAAATCACTCGGTTTTCTTTGAATAGGTTGACCTGATAGGGAAAGAGTAAAATGATCTTATAAAACTCACAAAATCTGCTAGCAGAAAAAAAGATTGGGCATTTTAAAATAGAAACTTTCTAAAATTTAGGAGCTCGGATGGCCTATACGGCTAACAAAGTCAATGGGAATAGCCAGCATACCGGAAACGAAAGTTGCCCTCTAGAGGCCATTCAGAATGACCTACCAAAGGTAGTCTATCCCGCAGGTGAAAAAATCTTTAAACGACCAATGCTATTAACAGCAACATATGAGTAGTGTACACCACTCATAATTAAGTGCAGAGAACAGAACATTCTAATTTTGAGTGAAAAAATGCTAATGACACAAAATGATGAAGAGTCATATGCCCCCAACTTCAGACAAAATGGCGTTAGTGTAAGAGGCAATCGAACAGACAACTCCCGAGGGTCCCTACGGACTTTGCTTAAAAGCACACAACGGGAGACAAACTTCAGCATACAGTTACAGCATACCCCATTCAGGGTAACATCCTGCGTGAACACACGCAACATGGAGAAAATATCTCATAGCACTTAGTTTTGGCCACAGTTACTGTCGTTTCACGGTGTTATCTCATAGATCATTCATCCGCACTGGAAAGGGCGAACAAAGCTGTGTAGGCGCACAACACAAGACAGACCAATAGTGTCCTCTTTTGGGAGCGTTATCCTTCCAGAATGATACAACCTCACTATCAAAACCAGAAGAAATAGAAAGATAAATTCATGAGATATAGGTGAGGGGAGTTTTTTTGTGCATTGGTTCTTTCTCAACTATGGGCCGAGGCACTCCAGGAAAATGGTTTGATGGGTGTTCGATTTCTTCGTGCTATCAGACTTACCCAACTCGAATTCTGGCAGTTCCAAATCTCGAAAGTCATCACAATACGGGAGAAAAATTATGTGAAACCCAGGAGGATATACTTGCGCACCATCTTCGTCCAGGTTTTCTTCCTGTGAGACAAGATGCAAAAGTGAGTATGATAATTGGCCTCATACACAAGAGAAAACGGTTTAGGAGTGGATATAATTGCCACATCTGCCATAGCACAGTCAAACAGACAATTAGGAACATGAAGCTGACGGATGGACAGAATCTTTCATACAGCTGACCTGTCAGGTGAGCTGATCCCTTTCGTCATGCGTACTTGGTTTCTAGTACATTATCATCCAAATCTATGGACTTCATATCAAACATATCGACAATCAGTATTACGAAGTAAATCATACCCTAATTAGTGAAATGTAACAGAGATGACCAAGAACGCGGAACGAAACCCCGGGGCAGTCTAATGCAGATTGGAGTTTGATGGGTTCAAGTGTGGTTCAAGTGTGTGGTAGAGAAACCGCACGGATACGTTTCTAATCACGAACTGTCAGGAACATGCAAAGCGATAAAATCAACATCCACATGAAAATATGGAATCCTCTCCAGGTAAATTGCATTCTTTTCTAAGTTGGAAGATACTCATAAGCCACAGGCCAGGTAGGTTACATCGTATCTGTTGCTTTAGAGTAAGATTCAGCACGTTCTGTCCCATTGGGAATGACGCGCTATGTATGGAAGTTCTTGAGCTGTGGCGAAGATGGCGTAAGTCAGATAAGAAAACTAGTGCGGTTACCTTCCATGATCGAGCACAGCACAACAACTACAGAATGGGATCGCAGAGATTACCGACCTCCAACTTATACAGAATGGCTTACATTTTGTTCTCATACAAATCATTCAGAATCACTCGGTGAGGGGAACGAAATAAGGAACTACGTCTGGATCGTAGTGAAACATGAGGTAATTGTGAACTTTTTGGTCAAAGATACGTCTTAAATTATAATATACAAGAAACAGTTGACAAGTTTAAACGGTTTCATGATTCATGAATATCTTCCACGACCTGTAACTTAGTGGATATGAAAAGTTTAGAAATTACGTGGAGGAGATACGTCCAACGTACCTGGGGAATTAAGGCAATCAAACGTGGCGGAATATTCTTCCTCTGCACATACAAAGCCATAGCGAACAGACGTCGATTGAGACAAACCTGAAGCAGTGTGGTGAACCAAAGACGACTGCCGCGAATGTAGGATTCATCGGGATAGATGAACTGTGGAGCTCGGATGTGGTGATATGGCCTAAGACGGTGAATTGGTTTGAAGCCCAGAAGGTGAATTCCTGGAAAAGGATGATGAAGAAGGGAACAAAGGAAACAAGCTCAATCCTACTTTTTGCTAATGACTGTAGTTGTCATGGATGAAAATGAAAAAAACGTTTGCTGAAAATCATCGTTCAAATCTGTCACGTTGACAATAAATAAAGAAGTACCGTACTGAATGAATAGCGACGGTGTGACGAAGGCAGGTCTGAGATGCTTTCGCTAACCTCACTCTCACATACCTAGCTTACCTGTCAATGTAACTGAATCGTTCTATCCTACTCACTGAGGTGTGCCTGGTTTTTACATCTTCGTGCTTAGCTTCAATAACGATGTGTGTAACGCACTGAAAATAGCATTATGATATCAAACGCAGGTGTCCCATCCCGTATAAGTCGTTTTGAAATAATGGGCACAATCTGAGTTCGTTAAATCAATTTCCATTTCTAGTGGGTGCCACCACATAATCCATCCAACTTTCCGCATGGAGTTCAAATAAACCACTTCTAAACTGAGGCTATCTTCTGCTCAAAAGTATTTCGTTTTGGCTACTATGGGCGGAGGTAGTCTGACATCTGAAAGGTAGTTCAGTTTCGAATGATTACATACTAAGTTTAGAGATGGTGTTGTGAAATATCTGGAAAAGTGCCTCTCCACACTTTGGCCGAATCACGTGATGTGGTCGCATCACTCCATATGGAACTTTCATGGACAATATTTAGCTTCCAACCTTTGGCCGTTCCATCGAACTGACCATAATAGTGTGAGCTTTTGCTTCCCATGCCAAAAAATTGCATTCAGTTCGTTGGCAACCTTGTTGGTGGATATTGTGCGGACAGGAGAAGAACGTACCAACTGGCGCAAGATCCCGAATGTTTTCACTGATCTCCTCCTGCTCAAAGCACAAATGACGCGAACCGACCTTCACTCCACGGATCAAATCATGCGGCAATAAAAGATCCTCAGTAGGATCGAATTCTCCATTCGATTTGCTGACCTTATAACGATGACGGCGTACAGTAACAGGTTTGTTGTCTGCAGATGATAGCCACACAGAAACCGGAGGTCGGGCACGACGCGCAAGGCAAAATACAGACACGCCTAAGGCGAATTCTTTACCAGGACCAAGATGAAAAGGAATCCGTGTCAAACGGCGTCGCTTGAGTTCTCTAATCCAAACTCTGTGGGAAAAAATAACCAAGAGGAACAAAGGCTGGTCAGTGTTCACACAGGAAAGGTGGAAAGAGGTTGGTGATATCACACTAGATCAAGGTTTGACACATTCACTGGGGAAAAAGACGGTGGGGTCGGCTGGGTAGGTCAAAAATAAACTAATCAAACGGGAATCGGGACTGTTGAGGACAGCTTTTGCACATCTGTTAGTTTTTTTAGCTAGTTGAAGTGAGCAGCTATTGAGAAACTGACAAATGCCTTGTTTTGTGTGAAATAAATTAGGAGAAACCGATACGGATTGGTTTCTCAAACACAGTCAAGGAGAAAAAACCAAAGAACATATGCAAGTGAACGAGATCAATTAACTGGTAAATTTGAACAACGTGGTTCAATCGTCTTACGCTCAACTTCAAATGGCCACGACCTTACTGAAAACGTCTTACCATCTGAGAAATATTTCACAATATACGAATTATCGGTATCAAAAAAGAACATTTGACTTATCCACGGCCTTATGTTGACAACGCAGAGATAAAATAGGTTTTTCGCACTTAAAGCACGTGACACATATTGATGAAGAAACAACAGTTGCTATATAATTGCACGACTTTCTGTGAATCTCATCCAAACACCATATGGAGAGATAGGGTACTTCAACCACAATCCAACTGCTACATATTGAGCACACATTCGACATCGCGTAATGAGCAATTTTATCTACCGGGAGAGTAACTGTTCTATTCGTTCGGCTGCATCCGTACGTGCAGGCGCAGTGTCCGCGGGGAAGAAATCGAAATCTCCATTGGATAATAAATCCTACAATAAGAAAGAGTGACAGAAAAAAATAGTGAGGTTATCAGATCATTAGTACTAACGACTACGGTTTCCATTAAAGGATCAATCTGATTTTCATTTATCTCATCTGAACTATGGCCAATTGATGTTTGCATACACCAGCTTGAGTCTAAGAGCAATTTTGACTAAATCCATAAGGCATATACATGTGCTAATAGGATAAATTATGAACGGTTTAGGTTCGCCACGATACGAACTAGCTAGGATCCCAGTGGAAATTCACAAAACACTTATGGGAAAACAACAGCACATAGCTGGGCTTCATACGACTTTGTTAACAAAGGGTGCAGGAGACAGAGGAGTTTCTGGCGAGTTTTGCTGTTAACTCGGTGTTTACCAACGTATACACTTTAGCACGGGCCAAACAGCTGCTACGGGTAGATAGGACACTACAGTAAGAGACTAAGTTCTCAGTTGATGGAATAGCTGGGGCATAAAAGCATGACTGAATCTTGGTAATTTTGTTTTCGATTCAGTTGTGTACGCCGTTCTAGTGATGGGATTCCCGGTGTTGACTTTGAAGAAGAAGACTTTGAACAGAAGGTTTGGATCGGATATGACTCTCCACCGAGAGTTTTTAGAACTATTTAAATAAAGTCTTTATGATGAACAGAAGTCAATGGTTCCTAGGACTGTCTCAATAACCTGAGTCTCTACAGAATTAGGCGTCCAAATACAGTCTACTTCAGGCACACTGTCATCCACGGATTGCACGACGAACAAGGATGATGAAAATCAAAAAATAATATCATTTTCTAGAAACCAATAGGTACAGTTGTCGTCTTAAACTACTCGTGCACCCAACCCAATTTAGAATACGGTGGCAGTGCTTCATCAAAGTATAACTGAGTCACAGCGTTTTCTACGGAACTCGATTGAATAGCCACCCGAATTGAGGTCAAGCGCAGACTTTAGCACTGCTGATACCCAGTATGTTTGTTTTAGCGAAAACGGAGAAGGGTGTTGTCCTCAGTAACTGGACCCAGTAAAGAACGGATCAGAAAAGGAGGGATTATGGGAGTTACCGGAAGATGTCAAACAGAGTCAGAGAGGAAAACTTATGCTCTGTAATGGTACGAACAAACCATCGCCTCCCGGTTGAATCACTGCCTATATAAAATCAAGTGTGTTCAGATGAGACACAGACAGGGAACTGATTAGCACGAGATAAGGATGAACAGATCTATAAAAAAATACAGCTGGTCAGAAACCCAAAGATGGTGAAACATGTGCTACACACAGGATTTAGAACCAATCTGGAAAATGTAAAAGTTTTAAGACGGCAACTTCGATCCAAACCACAGCTAAGATAACCGAGGCGGTGATCTTTAGGCATCTTAGTGTGAAAAAAATAGAGGGCGTACCGGAGGCGAGTGCATACAGAGCGGTCATTGTCAAGCGGAGCTGACACGTGATATTTTCTTGTCAGTGAAGTGGAATCACTACAAAAGTAACATATTTATTCCATCTCACCCAAACATGAAAGCACTAGCGCACCCAGACAAATCAACAAAATGAGTAAACGCACAAGATGAGAATATTTACATGAGCTGGACCGGCTGAACCGGAACAGGAAATCGCGTAAATTTCTACCAGTATTCTTAGTGCCGGAACAACCGAAATTCCCCTAAGCCCTGGGTCACAATGCATTTTGCCTTTGAAGAGCATCGCCCCTGAAAGTGACTTCTTTTAAATGTAAAAATATCCAGTCTGCATCCTTGGAGCAACCACTGTACAGCAATGTTGTGCAGTGTGCACATTCGGCTGAGTTCCTGTAATCTTGTCCTGTGCAGACGCAATCAACTGTGATGAACTGAATACTGAGGTCGTAGACAAAAGAGTAAAACAACGCATGACTGACCTGATAAAATAAATCAAAATCGAACTCGGATGCGTCTTTCTCGGGTCGTCTAACAGGAAGTATTTCCAGCCCGATTCCCATTTGTTTCAAATCGTTCGTCTTGATGATAGCTTGACGCTGTGAAGGAATACAACAGAAAACTGCTTACCATAGAGGACGTATATAACAATAAGGGATAAACGGTAGCATCAACCGCAGGACAGTCTAGAAAATGGGAACAGGAATCCTCAAATGAGAGAGCGGTTTACTTCTCCACCTATCTTTCCACTACTGAAAGCATCTAGCGTGTTAGCCAACCAATGAATATTGAACGGTGAGTAGCTCCCAAAAGGCATATTTTAACCAATGCCTTTTTTGCGAATGCTCGTCAACATACCATCAGTCTCAAGTGATGGCTACGAAAATATTGGTAGCTCAAGCGCATTTACTGGTTGCTGGTCAGCTGGCTGTTGACGAGGTCAACGTGATTGGTGAGGAAACGTTTGCAGGTTGATTGTCAGGTCCAATGGACAAATCAACACCTACCTGATGGACAACCATAGGTACCGATGACTTTCCTGAACTACTGGCACATTTAGGACGTTTACTGGGTAAACATGCAACCATGTACTGGTGTGAATTCACCTGACAGTTATGGGAGGAATCTGAAGATGCGGCCAAGAGCCCACATGGGTTTAACGGGACAGAATTACAACACCGTATAAGCAGTTATTGCTAACAGTTATATCCAATGCGTAATGTGTATCAGCTCATTGGGACAAACAACTCCAGTGGGATCGATGAGTAAAAATAAAGTAATCAACGTTAGCTAGATGGCATATACATTCGGATTTATAGTCATCATCATCATCGTCATCGACAGCATGACATCAGTGTTCAACACTGATGCTTCACGCACAACCATGATTTATTTGAAAGCCTTATTGTAAAGAAAAGAATAAACGTGGATGGGGGAGGGACTTAGTGCTAGCTTACCACAATCATTCCGAGTTGCCTACACCTCCAGACATTCACTCAGGCAATCGGGATAGAAACTGACAACAACAACGCCACTGACATCGGTTGGCAGCCATATCCTGTAGTGTCTCCAACCAGGCACAATAAGGATCACGCGGTCCCCATCCTGGAGGGCGAGTAGCACCGACAGCACCCAAGCGTTTCGTGATCTCCTTCATACTCCTCTCTGTTTACGCCACTCTGAGTTGGGCATGGAAAACAGCGCTCTCTTCGGCAAACGATGGTTCGGCATACGTAACACATGTCCCAAACAACGCAGCTTTTGGTGCTTGACACGTTCTTCAATAAAAGCACCTGTTACACAACCGAAAACGCGCTTTCTAACTGCCTCGTTACGGATTCGCCGACACTAACACACACGAGCTATGGTTCTGAGACAACGATTGTCGAACACCTGAAGACGCCTCAGTTTCGCTGCTCGAATAGGCCAAGTCTCACAGTCATACAACAAAACAGCCCGTACTGTAGCTCGATACACACGTCCCTTCAGATTCAGGGATAAACCATTCTGACGCCATAGGTGTTTCAAGTTAGCAAACGCGGCCCAAGCCTCGCAGATTCGTGCATTCACCTCATCTGTCACACTACAATCAGAACTAATACAACCTCCAAGATACGTAAAACGCTCCACGGCTTCCAGTACCTCTCCCTGTATTGTAAGTGGCGGTCCTGTGTACCGCATGACCAAGTGAGATATCATTAGGCTATGACAGACACGCAAGACAGAAAAATGAATGGTACTCATATTGGACAACATATGGAGCGCTCATGAATCATCAAAAGACATGTGCCAGCAGATTCCAAACACTTGCTTGACAATGGTGTACACGGCTATTCCTTTCTGTCGATACTGTGCCTCCTACGGTTAAATTGTTAGGATGATCTCTGAAAACAGGAGCGACTTTACCCAGTTCTTTTTTCTTGATGCGACACTCCAATTGTAGGGGTGAAAACTCACTGAGAACTCAACGAGTGCCCCCGTAAATTTCTCTAATTTTCACTGTTTCACTTTGCGCGGGCTCCGGACCTTCACCACCATTATTTTGTATCAACATGATGAAGCAGAACTTGTGTCACTTAAAGCCAAATAAGCTCGGCCACAGAGATCGAAATCGGTCAAAATCAATTTTAGAAAAAATAATTGAACCAGAAGATACATCATGCCTCTAACCGACTATGTGGGAAACATGGTGGCGCGTGTTGCGGTTTAATCTATCTCAGCCTACCACTGCAGGGCACTCTGATGAGAACGGAAGCAAGGTTTCAAGATTTCTGAGCCATAGTAGATAAGTCGCAACACAATCCCAAACTATACAAGGTCGAGATCGGCCAAACACTACGTATTCGCCAGCATAATTCAAACAATAAGAAGGCGTGGATGATATAAAAGGTCAGTAGTGTAGGAATAAAACCCAGCGCCCCATATAGCCATCGTGTAACATGGGAAGGGGGCTATTTCATGCGGAGTTTTGGTGTTCATGTGAGATGACCAGACACGCATGCAAGAGTGCCAAGGAGGATCGCTTCAGAAGAGCTTGGTAAACAATCGGTAGTCTTCATTTGGGCAAGGAGGATATTCGAAGAAGGTGTTGAAAACCAACCTTTAGTTGCGCCATTCCATGTGAAGGATCCGGATCGTCCGTTATGAGGAATATGCACCGATCAGCCAAAGTTTTAGAGCTAGAAACAAACGATAGATTATTGAAGTGTGTCATGATCTATGGGGTGGAGACGGGCAACACCTGCTTTTTCTGAAAAAGAACAAGCTGACTGCAGCACTTGGCAACAAAATTAGCTAACGATAACCACAATTCGTACACAGCAATTTCAAAGCAATTGATCATTGAGAAAGATCGATTTTTCCCGACATTTACATATCATCATAATCATATAGTTCCCGCTGAAACAGCGGTATACACGAGCAGTTAAGAGGCAATCATTTTTCAAAACCGGATTACTCGATCGCCCCTCACACGCTAGCAAACTGTCATATGCGATCCCGCTGTGTTCTCTGAATGCGCCACCGCTGTTCGTAGCTGAAACAGACGGAGTGAGTAAGATGGAACATCCAAGTAGCTAGGCCTAATGTGAATCAATTCTACGGACATAGCATATGTAGTTGCCTACGGTGAGCAATGATGCACCCACTGAAGAACAGGATCTCGAAAACAACAGGGTTAATCGCAGTTTTGTGTGATTTCGAGACGGTTCTAGAGAAATGAACACAATCACCATGAAACTGTGTAATTAGGACACTACGGAATAATGATAGCGGGATCAGTTTTCTGAGCTCACTGCGCACTGATAAATTCCCGTAAGAAGATAACTGAAAGTTTACAAATCAACAATCGAGCCAGCTGAACACAGCACACGCGCGAGATTTCTCGTTCATATATATATATATATATATATATATGGGATACCAAAAGATCTGTCAACTATTCCGAAGGGTTCGGACGAAAAGTAGAAGAAACCCCGCGCGTACTGCTCATAAGAAGAATCAAACATACCAACTTGAAAACATGTTTTGACAGGCCCAGAGAGCATCATGTAGACCGAAATGTGCATCTTTCCTGTCGGCAATTGTTCCAAAGCGACTTTCTAGCTCTTTTTCATCC